>NC_043712.1:56949583-56953222 GCF_006229205.1 Suricata suricatta
AAGCCCCTGTTACCTAGTGTTAAAGTTAACCCCATAGTCACCAAACAAGACCCTGAACTCGCTCTGTAATTGGTTAATTTCAAAGATACCCTAAATGTTGTAATTGGGTCCCGCCAAAAGTAACAAACGCTCTGAACAGTGTGTATGGTTAGAGCTGCTGCCAATACTGTTGTACCATTATGATTGGGTCTCTGTACCTGTGTCACAATCTCCTGTAACTCCCCCTTCCCAAACTCATAAAAGTCCTACCCCGCCTTTGTTCGGGGCTCACTCGCTCTCAGCACGGATCCACCACTCCTGGAAAGTCTGTGAGTCCGAGTTTAGGCCTTGGTGAGCCTAAATTCATAATAAAGCCCTTTGCTTTTGCATGCGTGCTTCGGCCTCCCTGGCAGTCTCTGGTTTCTGGGGGCGATAAAGAAATCTTGGGTACAACAATATTAGCAGTGAAACTAGAGGTGGGGGAGACAGAGGTGGCAAGCAATGTATGACATACAATAAACACTCAAGAAGCTAGAGAGCCACTTAACAGTAGCTTAAATGAAAAATAATAAGGATTCATGAAGAAGTAAAAAATGGGAAGAGGGAACAGATCAGATAACTATGATGGAAGTACTGAGGCCAGAAGTGAAGCCTTTGTTAAGAATCTGTTAGAGACGAGATTGGGCACGATCAGGGTGGTATAGCCATAGACTAAGTATCAGTTAATCTGATTCCAGTGATTTTCCCCATCCCACAGACAGAAAAGCATAAATGTGAGGATTTTACATTTTGTTTTGGTTTTTGTTTTTGAGAGAGAGAGCACAAGCAGGGGAGGTGCAGAGAGAGACAGAGGATTCAAAGCAGGCTCCATGCTGACAGCAGACAGCCTGAAACAGGGCTTGAATCCATGAACTATGAGATCATGGCCTGAGCCAAAGTCAGACGCTCAACACACTGAGCCACCCAGGCATCCCAGGAATGTGAAGATTTTTAAAGCACTTATGCAGGGGCGCCTGGGTGGCTCAGTGGGTTAAATGTCCAACTTCAGCTCAGGTCATGATCTCACGGTTTATGGCCTTGAGCCCTGCATCGGGCTCTGTGCTGACAGCTCATAGCCTGGAGCCTGCTTCAGATTCTGTCTCTCTGTCTCTGCCCCTCTCTTACTAATGCTCTGTTTCTCTCTATCTCAATAATAAATAAAAATAAAGTATAATAAAATAAATTATATTAAATTAAATTAATAAAAATACTCTTGGAGACCTGCCGGGCTCAGTCTGTGAAGCATGGTCTCAGGGCTGTCAGTTTGAGCCCCACATTGGGTATAGAGATTATTTAAAAATAACAATCTTTAAAAAAATTCTTATTCCAGATATCTAAAAATAATAACAAAAAAGCATATTTCATATAATTTACCAAATTTTTGGCATATAGTTAATAATCGTTATGTGACTTCAGGGATCCACTTCTTTAACAGATACATTTTCAGTAGTAAAAATAAATGTTAAGTTATTGCAAGTATTCCAAAAAAAGGGCAAATTTTATTTTGCTGTACTTTTCCCCTCTGGTGAGAATTAATATATACTAGAATCCAATGGAAATCTCAATATTATTTCCATATCAATAATTGTGCCAATGGCTTATTACTTCATTAAATTCATTTAGTACACATACAAAAAACAAGTTTACAGATTAGGAATTTCTTCATACTTTTGTCTCTCTCTTTCTCCATATGTCTCATTTATGGAAGGGCATGGAAATGAAACAAATTATTTGCCCGTGTAAAACTTCCCAAATAATCTCTAGGGGAAAATAAAAGTATTCCATAATGTGGTTTAAGGAAACTATGTTCCTATTATTATTGAAAGTCTTAAATGGTAGGTAACCATTTAACAATTCAGATGGTTGCTGATGGATGCTTTATACACGAGGTATGCTTTAACTTGGCTTCTCAAATCTTTCCTATTACTCTGGTTTAGAAACATGAGTTGAATGCCCATGGTATGCAGGGAACTCACAGGAGTTCACTCGTTTTGTAACCAGATCCAGTACAGAAAGATTTCTGAATAACTTCAAAAACTGGCGACCCTAACTTGGCATTCATGACGTTAGTAGGATCAGAGAAAACAACATGAAATTAAATGAAAATGTAGTGTCTCAACGCATCTTTTTTTTTCTTTCTTGAAAAGAGCATCCAAAGCACCCATCAGATTCTCAAAAGTTTTCAGTAGCTATATAAAGGTTAAAAATACCATTCCTCTCTGAGTTTTCGAAGTTCTAGAGATCAAAACTGAACTGAAAACATCCTGAATAGATAGGTACATAAAGAGAGTCAGGAATTGAATCACATTCTTTCATGTTTGTTTGTTTGTTTATGGATGTGACATTGAATTGACTGAGAAACTGTTAATTTAAACATTATCAGACCACTGTAGGAACCTGCAGAAATGAGCAAGAAACTAAGTGGCCCATGGCATTAAATGGTATACAAGCAGGGAAGTGACAGAAGCCAGACAATCTCTGATGAAACAGTTCATTCCAGCAAACAAACATAGGGCAGAATTGAATAGACCATCAAATACGTGCAACTGTGGTGGACGTTTGAAATACTTAGCCTGAGATCCTAGCAGGAGAGCTCACAAATTCTGAGACAACCTAAACAAGGTAAAGTTTAACTCTGCAAGATACTCATTTGATGATTGTAAAAGGATTATAGGTATCACAATATTTTATGTACACTTTACCTTGTATTAAGAATAATTGACAGGGCACCTGGCTGGCTCAGTCAACAGAGCATTTGACTCTTGATCTTGGCGTTTTATGTCCAGTACGCTTGGTGGATGTAGACATTAATTAAAAATAAAATCTTTATTAAAAAATTAAGAAAGTTCACTATTTATAAAAAAAGAAAAATTGAGGATTTTCGTTTATTCTATGTTCTAGCTATGCAGTTTTAAAGGTTGTTAGTCCAGAAGCACCTGGGTTGCATAGTCGGTTAAACATCCCACTTCGGCTCAAGTCATGATTTTGCAGTTCACAAGCTCAAGGCCTGTATCGGGCTCTATGCTGACAGATCAGAGCATGGGAGCCTGCTTCGGATTCTCTGTCTCCCTCTCTCTCTCTGCCCCTACCCTGCTCTCTCTCTCTCTCTCTCTCTCTCTCAAAAATAAATAAAGCATTAAAAAGACATTTTAAAAAAACATTGCCAGTCCATTAAAATTACAAAAACATCAATGTACATTTTAAATCAGTGACATGAATCTTTAAAAATCTACAAAAAGATCTTTACTTTTTAAAAATATTTTAAAAAGGATGAACCCAATAACAGTTTCACTTCTACCTTACTCCATCATAGGAGTGGAAGATAAACATAGTATAATAAGGAAGATAAAATCGGTCTGTAGCTAGCAGGAGGTCTTTTCATTCGTAGACTGTTGGTAGTTGTCAATGACATTGACATCCAAGGCCATGGAATGCAAACTTATGAGGTCTCTTCCCTCATAGTGGAAAGAGCTCTGGACTCAAAGTCAAAGAAAATGATGTCCAATAGGTATGCTGCCACTTTCCAACTTTGGGATTTTTAGCAAATCACATAAATATTTTGTGACTTACAGGTTTTTTTTCTGTGTTTTTAATTGTTTTGTGTTTAATTGTTATTAATTA
>NC_043712.1:56953322-56954811 GCF_006229205.1 Suricata suricatta
GGCCATGGAATGCAAACTTATGAGGTCTCTTCCCTCATAGTGGAAAGAGCTCTGGACTCAAAGTCAAAGAAAATGATGTCCAATAGGTATGCTGCCACTTTCCAACTTTGGGATTTTTAGCAAATCACATAAATATTTTGTGACTTACAGGTTTTTTTTCTGTGTTTTTAATTGTTTTGTGTTTAATTGTTATTAATTAAAGAACATGTTTATTTTGATTCCTTTAATTTTTTCTTCATGCCATTTCTTTTTTTAGGTATATTTTATTTTTTAATTTTTTATTAATAGTTTATTACCAAGTTGGTTTCCATATAATACCCAGTGCTCTTCCCCAAAAGTGCCCTCCTCCATGACCATCACCCCCAAATTTCCTTCCTCCCTCCCTCTTCAGTCCTCAGTTTGTTCTCAGGATTCAAAGGTCTCTCATGGTTTGCCTCACTCTCTCTCTCCAACTCTCCCCTCCCCTTTCCTAGTCCCATGGTCCCCCTATTAGGTTTTGCCTGTTAGACCTATGAGTGACAACATATGGTATCTGTCCTTCTCTGCCTGACTTATTTTGCTTAGCATGACTCCCTCTAGGTCCATCCACCTTGCTACAAATGGCCAGATTTCATCTTTTCTCATTGCCATGTAGTACTCCATTGTGTATATATATATATATACCACATCTTCTTGATCCATTCATCAGGTGATGGACATTTAGGCTCTTTCCATGATTTGGCTATTGTTGACAGTGCCGCTATGAACATTGAGGTACATGTGCCCCTATGCATCAGCACTTCTGTATCCCCTGGGTAAATCACCAGCAGTGCTATAGCTGGGTCATAGCGGAGTTCTACTGATAGATTTTTGAGGAACCTCCACACTACTTTCCAGAACGGTTGTACCATTTTACATTCCCACCAACACTGTAGGAGGGTGCCCATTTCTCCACATCCTTGCCAGCATCTATAGTCTCTTGATTTCTTCATTTTAGCCACTCTGACTGGTGTGAGGTGGTATCTCAGTGTGGTTTTGATTTGTGTTTCCCTGATGCTGAGTGATGCTGAGCATCGTTTGATGTGCCTGTAGACCATCTGGATATCCTCTTTGGAGAAGTGTCTGTTCAAGTCTTCTGCTCATTTCTTTACTGGATTATTCATTTATTGGGTATGGAGTTTGGTGAGTTCCTTGTAGATCTTTGGATACTAGTCCTTTATCTGATATGCCATTTGCAACTATCTTTTCCCATTCTGTCGGTTGCCTATTAGGTTTTTTTTTTATTGTTTTCTTTGCAGTGCAGAAGCTTTGAATCTTGATGAGGTCCTAATAGTTCATGTTTGTTTTTGATTCCCTTGCCTTTGGGGATGTGTCGACTAGGAAATTGCTGCGATTGAGGTCAAGGAGGCTATTTCCTGCTTTCTTCTCTAGGGTTTTGATAGTTTCCTGAATCACATTCAGGTCCTTCAGCCATTTTGAGTTTATTTTTGTGAATGGTATAAGAAAGTGG
>NC_043712.1:56954911-57029587 GCF_006229205.1 Suricata suricatta
AATCTTGATGAGGTCCTAATAGTTCATGTTTGTTTTTGATTCCCTTGCCTTTGGGGATGTGTCGACTAGGAAATTGCTGCGATTGAGGTCAAGGAGGCTATTTCCTGCTTTCTTCTCTAGGGTTTTGATAGTTTCCTGAATCACATTCAGGTCCTTCAGCCATTTTGAGTTTATTTTTGTGAATGGTATAAGAAAGTGGTCTAGTTTCATTCTTCTGCATGTTGTTGTCCAGTCCTCCCAGCACCATCTGTAAAAGAAGCAGTCTTTTTTCCATTGGATACTCTTTCCTGCTTTGTCAAAGATTAACTGGCTGTACACTTGTGGGACCAGTTCTGGGCTCACTATTTTATTACATTGGTCTACGTCTCTGTTTTTATGCCAATACCATACTTTCTTGATGATGACAGCTTTGTAGTAGAGGCTAAAGTCTGGGATTGTGATGCCTCCCGTTTTGGTTTTCTTCTTCAATATTAGATTGACTATTCGGGGTTTTTTGTGGTACCATACGAATTTTAAGATAATTTGTGCTAGGTTTGAGAAGAACACTGGTACAATTTTGATGGGGATTGCATTGAATGTGTAGATTGCTTTGGGTAATAATGACATTTTTACAATGTTTATTCTTCCGATCCATGAGGATGGCATGTTTTCCCATATCTTTGTGTCTTCTTCAATTTCTTTCATAAGTTTTCTATAGTTTTCATCATACCAATCTTTTACATCTTTGATTAGGTTTATTCCTATGTATTTTATGGCTTTCCATGCAATTGTGAATAAGATCACTTTCTTGATTTCCTTTCTGTTGCCTTATTTTCTTGTGTATAAAAATGCAGTTGATTTCTGTACATTGATTTTGTACCCTGTGACTTTGATGAATTCAAGGATCACTTCTAGAAGGCTTCTGGTGGAGTTAATCGGGTTTTCCATGTAGAGTATCATGTCATCTGTGAAAAGTGAAAGTTTGACTTTATCTTTGCCAATTCTGATGCCTTTTATTTCCTTTTGTTGTCTGATTGCTGATGGTAGGACTTATAGCACTATGTTAAACAACAGTGATGAGAGTGGACATCCCTGTCGTGTTCCTGATCTCATGAGGAAAGTTCTTAGTTTTTCCCCATTGAGGATGATATTAGCTGTGGGCTTTTCATAAATTGCTTTAATAAATGTTTAAGTAAGTTCGTTCTATCCTGATGTTCTCGAGGGTTTTTATTAAGAAGGGATGTTGTATTTTGTCAAATGCTTTTTCTGAATCTATCCACAGGATTATATGGTTTTTATCTTTTCTTTTGTTAATGTGATGTATCACATTGATGGATGCGAATATTGAACCAGCCCTGTAACCCAGGAATGAGTCCCACTTGATCATGATGGATAATTCTTTTTATGTGCTGCTGAATTCGATTTGCTAATATCGTGTTGAGTATTTTTGCATCTGTATTCATTAAGGATATTGGCCTGTAGTTCTCTCTCTCTCTCTCTCTCTCTCTCTCTCTCTCTCTCTCTCTCTCTTTTATTTTTATTTATTTATTTATTTATTTATTTTGGTTGGGTCTCTGGTTTAGGAATCAAGGTGATATTTGCTTTGCAGAATGAGTCCGGAAGTCTTCCTTTCATTTCCAGTTTTTGGAATAACTTGAGAAGGCTGGGTGTTAACTCTGCTTTAAATGTCTGGTAGAACTCCCCTGGGAATCCATCCAAACCTGGGCTTTTATTCGTTTGGAGATTTTTGACAACAGATTCGATTTCTTCACTGGTTATGGGTCTGTTCAGATTTTCTATCTCTTCTTGTTTGAATTTTGGTAGTGTGTTTAGGAATCTAAACATGTGTGATTAGGAATCTTTCCATTTCTTCTAGGTTGTCCAGTTTGTGGGCATATAATTTTTCATAGTAATCTCTGATGATTTCTTGTATTTTTTGACAGTTCTTTTGTAATAGATTCATTTTCATTCATGATTTTGTCTATTTGGTTGTTGTCTCTTTTGTTTGTGAGAGCCTTGATGTCGTTTATCAATTTTATTGATTTTTTTCAAAAAACCAACTCTTGGTTTCATTGATTTTTTTTAAACTGCTTCTATATTGTTTATTTCTGTCCTGATCTTTATTATTTCTTTTCTTCTGCTGGGTTTGAGGTGCTTTGCTGCTCCTTTTCTAGTTTCCTTAGGTGCTCCATTAGATTCTGAATTTGCACTTTTTCTAGTTTATTCAAATAGGCCTGGATTGCAATGAACTTTCCTCTTAGGACTGCCTTTGCTGGGTCCCAGAGAGTTTGGATCATTGTGTTTTCATTTTATTTTGTTCCCATATATTATTAATCTTCCTCTCCAATTGTCTGATTCACCCAACATTCTTCAGTAGAGTGGTTTTTAACCTCCACATTTTTGGAGGTTTACCAGACTCTTCCTGTGGTTGATTTCAAGTTTCATAGCATTTTGATCTGAAAGTGTGAATGGTAGGATCTCAATTCATTTGTATTTATGAAGAGTTGTTTTATGACCCAGTATGTGATCTATCTTGGAGAATGTGCCATGCACACTCAAAAAGAAAGTGAATTCCCTAGCTTCAGGATGCAGAGTTCTAAATATATCTACTAATTTAATCTGTTCCAGTGTGTCATTCAAGTCCATTCTTTCTTTATTGACTTTCTGTCTGGTTGACCTATCCATTGTTGTAAGTGGAGTATTAAAGTCCCCTGCAATTAGCACATTCTTATAGATGAGATTATTTCTGTTTGCCATTAGTGGTTTTCTGTATTTGGGTGCTCCCAAATTCGGCACATAAATGTTTATAATTGTTAGCTCTTCTTGATGTAGAGACCCTGTAATTATTATATAATGTACTTCTTCATCTTTTGTTACTGCCTTTACTTTAAAGTCCAGTTTATCCAATATAAATACGGCTACTCCAGCTTTCTTTTGGCTTCCAGTCACATGGTAGATATTTCTCCATCCCCTTACTTTCAATCTGAAGATGTCTTCATGTTAAAGGTGAGTCCCTTGTAGACAGCAAATAGATGGTTTTTGGTTTTTTATCTGTTCTGCTACTCTGTATCGTTTGATTGGAGCTTTCAGTCTATTTACATTCAGTGTTATTATTGAAAAATGTATGTTTATATTTATTGTGTTCTCTGTAGAGCTCACGTTTGTGTTGATGTCTCTGGTGTCTTATATTCCTTGCTACATTTCTCTCATAGTCTCTCTTAGGATTTCTTGTAGGGCTGGTTTGGTGGTGATGAATTGTCTTAATTCTTGTTTATTTAGGAACACCTTTATCTCTCTATTTTGAGTGACAGGCTCACTGGATAAAGAATTCTTGCTTGCATATTTTTCTGGTTCATCACATTGAAGATTTCCTGCCATTCCTTTCTGGCCTACCAAGTTTCAGTCGATAGGTCTGTAACCACTCTGATAGGTTTCCTTTTGTGTGTTAAGCCCCTTTTATCCCTAGCTGCTTTCAGAATTGTCTCTTTATCCTTATATTCTGCCAGTTTCACTATGTTATGTCATGCCGAAGATCGGTTTAGGAGATCGGTCTTAGGGGAGTTTGATATGCATCTTGAATTTCAGTGTCTTTCTCTTTTTCCAGATTGGAGAAATTTTCGTTTATAATTTGATCCAGCACCCCTTCAGAACCTTTTCCTCTTTCTTCCTCTTCAGGAACTCCTATGATACAGATATTGTTTCATTTGATTGTATCACTCAGGTCTTGAATTCTCCTTTTGTGCTCCTGTATCAATTTCTCTCTCTTTTTCTCAGCTTCCTCTTTTGCTATAACTGTGTCTTCTCATTCACCTATTCTCCTCTCTGCTTCTTTAATCCGTGCATTGGCAGCCTCCATTTTATTATTCACCTCATTTATAGCCTTTTTTAGTTTGTCACAGCTATTTTGAAGGTTCTTAGTCTTTGTATCAATGTCTTCTCTGACAGCTTGTATGCTTTTTTCAAACCCAGTGATTAATTTTATGATAATTGTTCTAAATTCTTGTTCAGTTACATTGCTTGTGTCTGTTTTGAGCAGTTCTGTCGCCGTGATTTCTTCCAGGAATTTCTTTAGAGACGAGTTCTTTCGTTTCATCATTTTGGCTAGCTTTCTGTCTCTTGTCAGTTTTAAAAGCTCGTTCTGCACTGGGCGCCTGTTAGTATTGCTCTATTAAAGGAGGCTCTTTGTCCAGGGCCTGTCATTTCAGGAGATGTTCTTTTAATGGTGTCTCTCGGTTTCTCTTGTAGTGCCTGTAATTAATATATTTCTTTACTCAGTGATATTTGGGACTTTCCACTATGTATGCTTTTGCTTGTTTCCTGAGGTAGCCCTGAAAAGGAAAACAGACAGACAAATACACAGGGATCACAAGCACGCAAACTGACAGATCTTGTAAACAAGCAAACTAAATGCGAATAGAAAAAAAGGAGTGGGAAAGAAAAGAGAGGAATGGGGGAGAGAGATAGCCCATAATAAAGGATAGTCTGAGAGCATAAAACCTGCAGAGGGGAGAGATAAGAATGAGAGAAGGGAAAAAAATACCTGGATGGTAAGAATTGATCTAATTACAACAGTGCATAAATGTTGGTCTTACCCAGACACGGGGGAGGGTGGGGGAGGGCGAGGGAGAAAAGAAGGAAATAGGAAAATATAAAAGAGAAAACATGGGGAAATTTATAAGAATTAAAAATATAAAAATAATAAAAGATAAAAATTGAAAAAAATAAAAATAGCAAGAAAAGAAGAATCCAGCTCTCCAGCACAGATGGGCTTGGTAGGTAGTTTGGGTCTCAGGGGCTGGTCTCTGAGGGCCTTAGTGGATGCAGGGAGAAGAATGTCGAAGTCACAAGCCCCCCTCAGACCATGCGTTGCCAGCCACTCTCTTGAGTCCAACCTCCCTGTGCCATGGGCGAGTTAAATTGTTTCGATTTTCTAAGTTCTGCCAGGTTTCTAAATTCTAGTGCACACACTTTAATGCTTCCACCACCGTTTAAATGATCTCCAGCATGCAGGCATTGGTGGGCTGCTAAGCCCATGGGAGAACAATCCTGCTGAGGGGGATGGATTTCTTCCCGGCACCCAGAAGCTATACATGAAAATTTGTCTCTCCGCCATGGGCTGAGATCTCCCCTCTCCAGCGATAATGCTATGGGCGTTTCAGCCTCACCTTCTCTTCCCCTCAGCTCTGCATTGTCCTGTTTGGCCATCCCAGGCAGCGTCCTGCATGGCTGGTTTTCGCCCTGCTCTCCATGGTTCTGTGCCACCCTGCACGGCCCTGCACAGTGCTGTGCGCCTCTGGACACATAGCTCTCTGCAGCCAGCCCCAAGTTTCTTGGCACTCTCTTTCCTGGCTTGCTTTGAGTCAATGTTCCCTCTGCCAAAGTCTCTGGTTCCAGTTCACACTCACTCAGGCATCCATGAGGCTGTTATCAATAACGGTCTGTGCATGTACCTCCCTTCTTGGCGATCAGAATATTGTGGCTTTTAATTCTCAGTTTGATGGTTGCGGGCATGTAGAGGTGACAATGTTCCCTACTTCTCTACCATCTTGCTGCCCCCCTTGCCCTTTCTATGTCCCATACTTTCATCCAGAATACCACATTTGGTTGCCATGACTTAATATCTTCTTGGTTGTAATAGTTCTTTAGACTTTGTTTTTGATGACCCTTACAGTTTTAAGGATTACTAGTCAATGTTTTGTAAAATGTCCCTCAACTGGTATTTGTCTAGCATTTACCTCATGGTCACACTGGGGTCCTGGTTTGGGGAAGGAAAATCACAGAAGTGAAGTACCAATTTCATCATTTTATATCAAGGGTACATACCGTCAACATGAATTATGGCTGTTGGTGTTAATCTGACCACCTTGATGGCATAATGTTTGTCAGGTTTCTCTACTATAAAGTTATTCATTTCCCCCTATTTCCATACTGTGGATTTTGCAGAGATGTATCATATCATCTAAGGACAGGGAAGCTATGCCCTATCATCTTGAAAATGGAATATCTAAATATATTATTTTGAATTATTTATTTTCCTTACTTATTTATCTATTGCTTACAATATTTAATGATTTATTGATATCAATATGGGCCCATCCATATTTAGTTTGTGGCTCAAATTATGTGAGCTCTACCATTGGGAATTCTTTGGCTCTTGTGTCCCTTTGTCATATCCCCATTATTGTGGATGTTTGCTTTTTTAAATACTCTCTTTCCTTTTTGATACAAATAGATGTTATTGGCTTACCTTTTACAGTCAGCAACTTCTCCAATGAGCCTTGGTTCCTTTACTGAAGAATAGTATTTGGTGCTGAGCTTGTTAAATATTTGTATATGTATTAATCATACCTTCATTAAGCCACACATGAGTTTCTAATGATGTCTCTGTTTCTAATACACTACCACGTGGATTATTCTGGGCAATTGCCCTTCCTTATCTATAAAGTATGAACCCAACAGTGAGGGATCTATTTGCCACTATTCTCCATCCAGTTAATTATTAAGTATAATACAGTGTTTGTTGCAGTTCCTTTTGCCTTTAATCTTAGAGACTACACTCATTTCCTGGTTACTTAGATCAGCACCTTTGCTCCCCATTCCATCCATCAATGCTATTTCATACATTTGTATGCAACAGGCTTCTTTCGTCACAGTCTACACTACACTTCATTCCAGAGTCCCATGACTTCCTAAATTTTAGTTTTCTTTTTTTTTTTAATTTTAAGTTTCACTCTTGGTGCTCTAAAGTTGTACAGAGATATTGACAATTGCCTCTTGTTATATATCTACCATTACAGTATGGTGAGGAAAAGTTTCACTGTCCTAAAATTTCATAAGCTTCACCTACTCAAAACCCTCCCCCTCATTGGAACTCCTGATAACTGCTAATCTGCTTACCATTTCTGTTCCTTGCCTGTCGTTTTTCATACTGGCTTCTTTCACTTGGCAATATGCATTGGTGTCTGCTTTTATCTGGCTTGATATCTCATTCCCTTTTCTGTCAGAAGTATTCCATTGTATGGAACCGCAGTTTGCTTATTCATTCACCTATTGAAGGATATCTTGGTTGCTTCAATATTTAGCAGTTATGAATAAAACTGCTATAAACATTTTGAAGGTTATATAAGGAAATATATTTTGAAATTTGCTCTAAGAATGTAATAACCAGATTGTATGGCAAGACTTTGTTTAGCTTTGTGAAAAACTGCCAAGTGGTTCTAAAGTGGATGGATTATTTTAATTTCCCACTAGCAGTGAATGAGAGTTCTTGTTGTTCTGCATCCTTGCTAGCAATTGATGATTATCAGGTTTTGTATTTTTGTCATTTTTAATAGGCATCTAGGAATACATAGCTGTTGTTTTAATTTGTCTTTCCCTAATGAAAAGTAGCAAGCATATTTTCTATCTTTTTCTCATGTTTATTTATTTTTGAGAGAGAGAAAGAGAACATGTGTGTGTGTGCACGCACACGTAGGGAAGGGCCAACAGAGGATCCCAAGCAGGCTCTGCTCTGAGCGCAGAGAGTCCAATGCGGGGCTCAAACTCAGGGACCTGTAAGATTATGACCTGAGCTGAAGTCAGACACTCAACCATCTGAGACACTTAGGTGTCTTCCAGCATACTTTCTTATGCTTAGTTGACATCTATCTGCCTTCTTTGGTGAATTATCTGTTCAGACTCTTGCTTATGTTTTGAATAGCTTCTTTTTTTTTTCTTTCTGTTGAATTTTAAAACTTCTTTTTATTTTGGATACAAATCCTTTACTACGTATATGTTTTATAAACATATTCTCCCTGTTTGTGGCTAATCTTTACATTCTCTTAAGAGAATGTTTCACGGATGATTATTTAGTTTCAGTAAAATACAAATTGTTCATTGTTTTCATAAGTCTTGCTTTTGATCTTATATCTAAAAATTCATCATCAAATTGAAAGCCACATCAGTTTTTTTTATGTTTTCTTCTAGACGGTTAGCACTTATAATTAGGCCTACAAATTTTTCGACTCAATTTCTGTAAAACTTATGACATCTACGTCTAGATTCTTTTTTTAAATTGTGGCTTGTACACCAGCTGTTCCAGAACTATTTGTTGAATACACTGTCTTTTCTCCATCAAGGTGATTTGCTGGTTTGTCTGTCTCACTGATGTGCTTAATTTTTCTTTTTGTTGTTGTTGTTGTTGTTTTTTAACATCATGCTCTCTTGATTATTGATTATCGTTTTTTTATAGTACTTCTTGAAATCAGATAGAGCCATTGATCTTCTTCTGTATTGTGTTGGCTATTCTGTATCTTTTCCCTTTTTGTGTAAATTTTAGAATCAAGTTGTTGATATATATACAAAATACCTTGCTAAGCTTTTATTGGAATTGTATTAAATCTATAGGTCATGTTAAGAACAATTGGTACTTTGGCAATATCAAGACTTCCAATTCATCAACTTGGAACTATTTATTTAGATTTTCAATTTGTTTAGATTTTCTTTGATCTGTTTCATCAGAACTTTGTAATTTTCTACCTATAGATTCTGTACATCTTTTATTTATGACTTTGTATTTCATTTTTTCTGCTATCATAAATGACATTTTTTTACAATTAAAGTTCTGATGATTTGTTACTGGAATATAGGAAAGCAGCTGATTTTTACATATTGACCTTGTATCCTCTAACTTCCTTACTCCTTAGTTACAGGAGTTGTTTTGTTTTTTCCTTTCTCCAAATTCTTAATGAGTTTCCAGTTAGGTAACATAAAGTGTAACATTAATTTCAGATGTCAAATTTAGAGATACATCACTTACATCCAGTGCTCATCCCCCAAGTGCCCTCCTTAATGCCCATCATCCATTTATCCTATCTCCCTACCCACCTCCCTACTGGTAACCATTAGCTTGTTCTCTGTTGTTAAGAGTCCGTTTCCTGGGTTGCCTCTCTTTCTTCCCCCACCTCCCATATTCATGTGTTTTTTTCCTTAAATTCCATATGTGAATGACATGATATGCTATTTGTCTTCCTCTGACTGACTTATTTCACTTAGCATAATACTCTCTAGCTCTGCCTATGTCATCTATCATCTATCTATCTACACACACACACACACACACACACACACACACACATACAGACCAAATTTTCTTTATCCATTCATCAGTCAATGGGCATTTGAGTTCTTTTCATAATTTGGCTATTGTTGATAATGCTGCTATAAATATACAGGTGCATGTATCCTTTTAAATCTTTTCTTTTGGTATCTTTTGGGTAAACACCTAGTAGTGCAATTTTTGGATCATAAGGTAATTCTATTTGTAACTTTCTGAGAAACCTCCATACTATTTTCCAGAGTGGCTGCACCACCAACAATGTAATAGGATTTCTTTTTCTCCATATCCTTGGCAACGCCTGTTGTTTCTTGTGTTGTTAATTTAGTCTTTTTTTTTTTTTTGACAGAGAGAGAGAGAAAGAGAGAGAGAGCTTGTGTGTATGCATGCACCTGTCCATGTGCAGGGAAGGAGCAGAGAGAGAGAGAGAGAGAGAGAGAGAGAGAGAATCACAAGAAGGCTATTTGCTGTCAGATCTCATGAACAGTGAGATCATGACCTGAGCTAAAATCAGGAGTCAATGCTTAGCTGAATGAGCCACCCAGGCACCCCTAATTTTAGCCATTTTTATCAGAGTGACATGATATCTCATTGAAGTTTTGATTTGTGTTTCCTTGATGATGCGTGATCTTGGACATCTTTTCATGTGTCTATTGGGCATCTGTATGCCTTCTTTGGAAAAATGTCTATTCATTTCTTCTGCCCATTTTTAACTAGATTATTTGTTTTTGGGTGTTAGTTTTTATAAGCTCTTTATAATTTTGGATACTAAACAAATACCTTTTCTTATTCCATAGGTTGCCTTTAGTATTGTTGATTGTTTTCTTTGCTATGTAAACCTTTTTATTTTTATGAAGTCCCAAAAGTTTATTTTTGGTTTTGTTTCCCTGGCCTCAGGAGATATATCTAGTAAGAAGTTGCTGCAGCCATTGTCACAGACCTAACTGCCTGTGTTCTCTTCTAGGATATTAATGGTATTCTGTTTTACATTTAGGTCTTTCATCCATTTTGAATTTATTTTTGTGTATGGTGTAAGAAAGCAGTCCAATTTCCTTCTTTTGCATGTAGCTGTATAGTTTTCCTACCACCATTTGTTGAAGAGACTGTCATTTTTCCACTGGATCTTTTTTCCTGTTTTGTTAAAGATTACTTTGCCATCTGATTGTGAGTTTATTTCTGGGTTTTCTATTCTGTCCCATTGATCTGTGTGTCTTTTCTTGTGCCAATACCATACTGTCTTGATGACTATAGTTTTATAATATAACTTAAGTCCAGAATTGTGATGCTTCCAGCTTTATTTCTCTTTTTCAAGATTGTTTTAGCTATTTGAGGTCTCTTGCAGTTCCATACAAATTTTAGGATTGTTTGCTGTAGCTCTGTGAAAAGTTGTTGATATTTTGATAGGGATTGCATTAGATGTGTAGATTGCTTTGGGTAGCATATACATTTTAACAATATTTTTTTCTTCCAATCCATGAGCATGGAATGTCTTTCCATTTCTTTGTGTCATCTTCAATTTCTTTTAACATGATTTACTGTTTTCAGCATATAGATCTTTTATAACTTTGGTTAAGTTTATTCCTAGGTATCATGGTTTTTGGTGCAGTTGTAAATAGGATTGATTCCTTGATTTCTCTTTCTTCTGCTTCTGGTAGGATTTTTATAGTAGGTTTTTTTTTTTTTTTGTAGATTCATGACTGTGCAGTTTTATTTTTACCCTACAAAATAAGAATAACACAGTTTAACCTAACAACAACAACAAAAATACAATGTTAATATAAGGCAACGACTAACACAGACTCTTATATACAGTAAGATTTTACTAAATAGTAACAATAATTTTTAATTCAACAAGAAACTTTGATGTAAAGATTGTTTTTATAATTTGTTTGAAAAAACTAAGCAAATGCATTATTTTCCTAATTCTGTTGTTAACAAAAAGTAATAAAAGAGGCATTAAGTAAGGTTATTTTTAAGTTTTCTATACCTGATTTTTCTTTTATTTTTTTAATTTGAGACAAAGATTATATTGTCAATGCATGTACAATGCACTGTTTTTGGTATTGTGTTCTGTTATAGAATTTCTTATGTAAAAAACTGAAAATCTTTCATATTAATGCCTGTTATTGCTCTAGATTTTATCTATAATACTACAAAGATGCTGAATCCAACTCAAAGGAATTGCAGTTATCTTTAATTAGTTTTATCTAGCAGGAAGTACAGATAGAGGTTAAGAAAAAACTTACAATACCTTATTTGGCCTTTTTTATTTCTTTGAATTTCTGTTTAAACAAGTAGACAGTAGTGAGGGGATAGAAGAGCTTGAAAAACTGAATGGAGCAAAAATGATACAATAATGAGAAATGTTTAAAGTAGATATGGCAGGGGGCCTGGGTGGCTCAGTCGGTTGAACATCCTGCTGTGGCTCAGGTCATGACCTCACGGTTTGTGGGTCTCATCCCCGCATCAGGCTCCGTGCTGACAGCTAGCTCAGAGCCTGGAGCCCGTCTTCTGATTCTGTGTCTCCCTCTCTTTCTGAGCCTCCCCTACTCACACTGTCTCTCTCTCTCTCTCTCAAAAATAAATAAAACATTAAAAAAATTATGAAGTAGATATGGCATGGTGCATGAGCCAGAAGAGCCAACGTACAAACTGCTCTTTGGACCCAATTGGCCCATATACTACTTCTCTACCAGCAATTTTAATTTTTGTTTGAGGAAAAGAATCACATTTTATCGCTATTCATGTTTCTCATTTCCAAGCTTTATACCAAATGCTTTGATTCAGTATGTCTTGATTTCAGTCTGGGAATCTTAATTTGAGCAATAATTAGGGTGTCTGGTGGACATATTTTGAGAAAGGACCTGTCAAAGACTGAATTGTGTTTCCTCTCAAATTCACTGGGTAACCCTAACACTCAATGAGGTGTCATTGCAGAGAGGGCCTTTAAAAAAGTCATTAATGTTAAATGAGGTCACAAGAGTGGAGACATAATTTGATAAGGTCAATGCCCTATTTGAAGAGGAAGAGACACTAGGATGCATGTGCACAGAACATGTAAGGTCACAATGAAACAGTGGGCATCTTCAAGCTAAAGGAAAAGACCTTAGGAGAAACCAAACCTGCCAATACCTTGATCTTGAACTTTGAAACTGCAGACCTGTGAGAAAATAAATTTCTGCTATTTAAGTCACCAAATCCATTGTATTTTGTTATGGCAGCCTTAGCAAACTAATACAATATACTTCTGCACTATTTATACTATGTGTCTATTATATGCTAGATATTTTTAAAAACAGTATGATGAACACTAATTACATAGGATTTCTTCCCTTATAAAACAAAATTTTGTTGGCATTAATTATTTCAAAGTGGGGAAAAATTGAAACCAACAAGATACTGAAACATCTCAGCTTTTTTGTTCCTCAAGTGATGTCATAATACCAAGGAGTATGGCTTTTGATTCTTGATTATCACTATTTTTGTTTTTGTTTTTTTCTCTCTTTCTGAAACAAAGAACAAGGCTCATTGTCTATTGGAAATACCACTATTTTATAATAAAATTAATTAGGAAATCAATATCTTCTTTTATTGGGGTCAAAGGCAGAGACCCAACAGATGATTAGATTGAGTGCTAATCCAGCCATCTACTCACCTCCTCATTTGGCAGACTTGTGCACTATAAATATGAATAACTGCATGTGGTTTTGTGAAAGAAGGGAAAACATCATTCTCTCAAGAGAAATCCTGGGAACAACTCCGCTAGAACTATTCATAACTGACAAATGGTCAGGTAGTTTGGATTTGGTATGTGGAGGAGAAAATCCAATTCCAATAGGGAAGCTGGCATAATACAGTGTCACAAACCAGGAAGGGGCTAATGTTCACAGCATGACTTTTTGCAGGTGCTCACACTCTTAGAATTGCAATTGAGTATCATAAAGGGAGTGTCTTTTTTGTTTTCACTCTGTTGGAGACTAGTCTTGCCAATCTTGTTGCATTTTCTTTATTATCTGGTGTTTTTCCCATTGGGTTACCACTTCCAGCCTGACTAGAGTCAGAAGGTAAGGACATATGTCCTATCTCTCTTCTCTGTGAGATAGTTGGAAGCCATACAGTGTTCACAGGGTTAAGCAGAACAATGAAAGCCTTTTTTTGTGAAGAGATTAAGGGTCTAAACTTGGGATGATAGAACAAACAAAGCTGACAAATCCAAATGGCTGAAAGGGATCTGGCAGCCAAAACAGTGTGTGCACGCAGTGTCTGTGTGCCCATTTGTGCAAGTGCCTGTGCACACACTCACGCACACACACACACACACACACACAATGTTGATGAGTAAAGATTATACTAATAAAAAAAACTGGTTAAATAATCTGAACCTGAAAGAGTGAAAGCAGACCACAGATACAAAGGATGCTTTTGATTTCAATTACCTCTTCTTCTCTATGGATATGCTGGGTGTATTTTAAGAGGCCAAAAATGCAAAACCTGCATGTGTGCTAAACAAAAGTGCAAAAAGGGGAGAGTATGTTTTTGTGCTCATTCTTCTTGGCATTTCATGTTGTTTCCACTGTTAATGCCCTTACCTTCTGCTCCAACTTGGTGATAAAAATGCTTGTTCAATCCTGGTGGAATTAATCGGCATGATGTTAGAAGGTGCATTAACAGTGCTTGTAGTTGGCATTGCTTTCCAAGTGTTGGCCTAGCGGAGCACAAAAATGTAGAGAAACATTGGCTGGTTAAAATTATAGTCAGTTCTATTTTATTCTATGAGTCTGTAGAGTCTGTATTGTGTGAGATATGCTCTCAGTATTATGTAGGTGAAATTATTTGTTATGTGAAAGGATATAGAGTGTGTTACAGACCAATGCAAAGGAATAGAGAATATCATAGATATCAGTTATATTCTATAGTTTTGTTTATCATGTTACTATTTATGAAATATTTCAGGGTGGATTTTCTTTTTTGCTATTCACCTTGAAGGTAGTTAACATAAGGGTTACCATTTTCCTCTGTATGATGAGAAAGCCAAGTTCAGAAAAGTGAATGTTTTTCACCTTTCCTACTTCTAATCAACCAGCAAATGGGAGATTAGGAACTTAAACTGAGTATCATTTCTTCTCATTCGTTGCTTGATGTGCTTTCTTTTATATCTTATTGCCTTTTTCATAAAGCAGAAGCAACTCTATACACTGATAGTGTTTCTGGAAACTGTTGTTAATTTCAGTGGATCAGTTGAACTCATTCCTGGTTACCAGAGCTGGAAAATCTAGAGCAGAGAAACACAAGATTACATAATAAACTTGGAAGGAAAATTTTTGAATTTAATCCTGCACTAGAGGCAGTTAGCGCCAGAGAGCCCAAGAGCCACTTGATTAACATCTATTTTCAACTCCATGTTCAGTAGTTTGTAATTGGTAACTTGAAATTGGCCAAGGTGGGTATATTTACATCAGAGAAACAAGTAAATGCTATATAATTATGTTTTTTTTTAAATATAGGAATATAGTTAAGTAATTTTACTTGCACATTGGTGTGGGGGGGATATGAGTAATGAATAATAGAAGAGTATGATCTTTGGAGTAAAAAAGAATTTGGTTTGAGTTCTGAATCTACCATTAGAGAAAAAAGTGGCCAAATTATTCTCTCTGAGTCTCATTCCCTATTAAGCCTAAGCAGCTAATAACCTCCTTGCAGAGCTTTAGTACTAATGATCATGTATGTAAGTGCTGACATATAAAAAGCAGTCAATTTTAGGTGTTATTATTAGGGTTATCAAAAACTTCCCTGTTTTTTCCCTTTGTGACAAGATTCCACATGAGTAAAGTTAAAATCCCATTGGTGCTCTGTGGACTATGTGTCCCATTGGAGAAAAGGTGTTTTCAAATGAGAAAAATGATAAAATCCTTTAACTCTTTAGAAACAGGTACCATTATAATTTTAGCTATTTATTGTTACTACACAATACAACAGAATATAAAATGCAGCTAAGAGAGAGCTACTTTTGCCAAATTGAAATAACAGGAGGTAAATGGTACTGCTCTCCTCCAAAGGATCTGTAGATTTATAAATTGGTTGGAAACATTGGGTTTTGGTTATTTTGTTTCATATGATTCACAGCGCCAAGCACTGCAGTCCTAATTTTATCCTGGGGCATCCATTCAATACTTGCTTGCAGAGAATAGTACCACCAGCCGCGTCCTCATAAGCACTGCCAAATATCCAAATTTCTTTTTCCTATCTGGAGAGGAATACACTCTAAAGAGCATCTATGAGGCTTAAGGTACTTTTTTTTTTTCAGGTTGACAACCCAACTCTTGTATCAAAATGGGAATTTAGATTAGGAGCGACATTTCCATAAGAAGCGTCTTATTCCAACATTCAGAGACTCAAGGAACCTAAGACAATACAAGTACTGTGAAATCTTCAAGAATATACAAGGCAGTGAACAAAGTAGTAGTGAAACCAGCCACAATACAGAAGCAAAATAAGCACATGATGACAAAACATGGAAAACTAGGTTTTGTTTAGTAGAAATGCTGAGGAGCTGAAGTCTTCTGTGTACCTTGGACTCAGGGCAAGTGCCTTTTTGGTCCTTCAGTTACATTGCATTGAGGAAATTTAAAGGACACTGCAATAATGCCTGTTAATGTCATGTAGAAGACACTCACTAGTCCTCCCACAAGGGCATGATTTCATGTAGAAAATAACAGCTTTTGAGGTAACCCATTTTCTGCTTATTCTATGAAAAATATGAAGCAGGTCAAAGTGAGTCATATATATTGTTATGTATTTATTCTTTGACGCCTCGTAATAGAAGTATAATTAATGGTTTAGATTAATGAAATGGTTAAGGGGTCTCTCCTCCAAAGAAAATGAACAATACAACCTTGGCTGTGGATCAGGAAGCCATTGAAATAGGTGTTAAATTTGCTATTGCTTCTTTGTATGCAAATAGATAAGCATCTACCAGACGGAAGTACGGGTTCTGAAATGTGAGGTTATATTGGTAGTCAAACTTTGTTGTCTCCTTTTAAAATTATTGGCTGATATTGAGAAGAAAGAATATTCTCCAGAATTGGCAAAAGGACAAAGAAGTGACTGAATAGATTGCTTGCATTACTGGAAACAAATATTTCACTTTATGTTTCAAGAGAAATGACACTTGGCTAGGAGATATTAACATCCAGAAACTTGAATATTTTTGGATGAGAAAAATATGTAGTTACTTATGTGCAATTTCTAAAATAATGCCTTCTGGAAATTTGCATTGGCTTCATTTGCTTTATGATATCAGAAACGTGAAAAGACTGATAATAAGTAAGAAATTGATCGGAAATAGAGACCAGTCTTCCAGCCCCCCAAGTGGAATTGGTCACGATAAAATTCCTTTGCTCTCTTAATCATTGGCAAGTACATTTTTTCTCAGTTTTTTAGGGAAAACATTTAAGAAAAAAGTCACAGCCCCACTTCATTTTTTTGTATCTTGGTTGGATTTCACAATCTTTCTTGCCTTTTAGCTCTTCCATATCTTGATAGATATTTGAGATCTGCCTTCATAACTATAGCAATGTGTAAATTTTTTTGGTGGATATTCCCTCTCAGGCCCTGGGGATTCAAATGTATCAGACCAAAAATTTGATTTTATTTGTAATGAAAATGGTAGAGCACTATAACAAAAATCAAATGGTCTAGTGGTGCAAGCAAATAAAATAGGCCTTCTCCCAGGAAAAAAGCCTAATGGAGTTCTTGCTTCAAGCATGAAAAGTAAAGCCATCTGACTGTGAAAAAGCTGCATGGTATTTTGTTTTTTGTCAAAATTCTAACTTTTAGAGGGCTAGTGGCCAATGACAGAAAATAACCATGGATCCATTGACTATGCAACTCTGCACCAGTTACCTTGGATTAGCGCTGTGTTCTCAGGCAATAAATAGGTGCAAACTGGAAATGATGAGTTCCTGGATCCTTGCAAAGCAACTCTCCCCTCCCCCCCTTTTTTACAATTCAAACCACAGCAGAATAATAGGCAGAAGAATTCATTTGAAAATTTAGAAAGACAGTGCAGCATTCTAAGGAAGGCATATTATTGTGTATATTTAGAAACATGTTTTTTTACCTAATTGGATTTCTATGGTTCTTAATTAAACATTAAAATTCAAGTCAGCTATTGGCTGCATGAAGTCTAAGTTAGGAGGAAGTAATTGTGGAGCTAGAATTTCAGTTTAGCATTCTGCTTTAATATGTAGGACACTGACCTGGACCATGAAATAGCAGATTAAGCCTTTTGTCTCATGGTTTTGAGAACTAACTGCTTAATGCCTGTGAAGCTCATTTTCTCTTTTTCAAGAAAGAGGATGATCTGGGAATAATAAGACCAAACCTACTCTGAGCTTCTTGGAGAGAGCCAACTTGGTGGAATTCCTGATGATGCTGTTAGTAAAAATACAAAAGAAAGGAAGAAAGAAAAGAAGGAAGGAAGGGAGGGAAGGAGGGTGGGAAAAATGGAAGAAGGAAAGAAACTACCGTTAACTACAATACTCTGAGGGAAATGAGTTTAAATTCAGTAAAAAAAAAAAACAAGTATCAAAGATAAAAATATATTTCTTCTCTTGAGAGACAATGGAGAACAGGAAGTCTAGTCTTATTATAGTTTTTGCCATTTTTGACAACTAGGTTTTGGAATATCTATCATTGAAATTCAGCAAACATAAAGTATTCTGTTGCACAGAAAGGTGTTAAGATAATACACTATCATAGTTCTTCCTCACAGGTGAGTCAGTGATAAATATTTAGAGAGCTCACTGTTTCTAAAAGTCAGAATTAAATGAAAACCACTTCAAGTATAAAGTATTTTTAACAGAAACAAAGAGAGAGGACTAAGTCTTGTAAGGATGAGAAGTAGTCAAAGAAAATTCCAAAAAAATCTTTTAAATTACACATCGAAGTCTGAAAAAGGTCTCACTAAGTGAAATAAGGGAGGGACATTCACTACAAGCTAAGAAAACTACCCTAGAAAACATGGAGATTCTGAAGGTTGAGGGAACAAATTTGATGTGTTGTTTATATTATTTCTATCAACAGCCATGAAGGGATGTTTTAATCCTAAAATTAGGTAATAGTAGATGCTGTTGAGTTTTGTAAGTTGAGGACTATCCACTGTAAACTAGAGATTCTGTGTGTGTGCGCGTGTGTGTATTGTAGCACTACTCACACTTTCCCTTGACTGGATGGTATTGCTAGATTGCAAGAAATATGGAATGCTTTCCAGCCACCTTCAAACCCCAGGTTCAGTATCTTAAAGTTATATCGTTTCAGACTAGAACTTTCCAAAAATCATGTATTTTTAATCAAATGTGATGGGGTTCAAAACATGGTACCCCCAAATATGACATTTGGCATATTAAGTATTTTATTTTATTATTAAAAAAATTATTTTAGAGAGAGAAAGAGCATGAGTGGAGAAGAGCAGAAAGAAAAAAGAGAGAAAATCCTAAGCAGCTCCATGCCTAGCACAGAGCCCAATGAGGGGCTGGATTTCATGACTCTAGTATCATGACTTGAGTTAAAATCAAGAGTTGGGTGCTCAACCAACTGAGCCACCCAGGTATCCCCAGATATTTTAAACTGAAGGAATTTGAGAAATGCAGTTTAAAAAAATGACTCTGTCCTCTCCCTTCTCCCTTGAAGCAGTTCCTATCAACATTTTGTGAGCGGTGCCTGCCCTCTCCATACCTGGAGCAGAGAAACATCCTTTTCTCCAAAGACAGTGAGACATTTGGAATCCAAATGAACAGGCCTTAATCTTTTGTTCTATCATGTTTTTCTACAACTTCCCATAATTCATTAAGCCTATATTTTAAAAAATAAAAATTCAGGTTTAACTGTTTTCGGAGTCTTCATTTCCTTGTCATAAAAAATTAAATTAGCTTTTTTTGTTTTTCTTTTGTTAATCTGTCTTTTTTTTTAAGTCTAATTTGCAGGGCCTTAGCTAGAAAACACAGGAGAATGGTAGGAAAAAAATTTGTTTTCTTCTCTACACACGCATATGATGTCTACTTGTTGGGTGTTAGAACTTAATTATTGTTTTATTACATATGCAACTTTCTGCCATACAGTAGAGGTCTCCTCAATTCAAAGATATAAAAAATAAGATTGAAAGATCTTACTAAATGATCTGTTAGTAACTACTAATTACTATTAATTACTAAATTAACAAGTTAAACTTGTTAGTAATAATGGATCTAACCCCATGCCCCAAACTCCTGTTTGGTTTTTCACAAAACCTTTTTCCCCCCATAGGGAAAAAAAAAAACCAGAATAATTTTTCCTCTACCCTTCTAGGTTCTTGACTGAGACTCTCTATGATATAAAATTAACAGATTAACATGAGGAAAAACAAACAAACTTAATAACATGTATACCTCCTGAAAGTGTGGGAGATAGCCAGGAAAATGGAATAACTCACAGATATGGCCCAAGCCACTACTAGAAAAAGACTAAGGCTGTTGGCGCTGAGGAGGCAGGTTGGGGGGAGGTGGGAGCCAGTTACCGGAGGTTTGCAGGCATGGCATAGTAAGCAAGGGCATGTTATCAGATCCCTGCCTTTTCCAGTGATAGAGTTTCTAGGAATGCAATCATCCTCTTCTTCCTATTACAGAGATGGAGACATTCTTACAAATAGAAATTTTTCTTATAAATATAAATGCCCCTTACGAAATGTTAACTTCTACTTGGTTTTCATAGTTTCTCTCTTGTCTGCTCTTTCCTACCCAAAAGCAGATTAAAATAACCCTTGTGCCAAAGAGTCATATGTTAATGTGGCACATTTTGTTTCCTTTCACTACTATACTGTACTGGTCCTTCCTCTTCAATAGATGCTTTGAAGACATAATTAAACCTAGTTTGGTATTGACAACTTTTATTAAGTGCAATACATTTCTTAAGAGAAAGGAAGAGAAATACTTTTCTCTCTCTCTCTCTCTCTCTCTGCTGTTGACAGGCTCAGTTTTATAACTTGAGTACCTATGCCAATATGAATTGGTTAAAACTATGACAAAAGGAGAGCACTAGAATTTTGCTGAATTCACTAAATTCTTTTTTTTTTCAGACTTTGACCTTATTGTATACAATAACATATTAGGACACTTGTTTTATTTGCTACAACTTACTGCCTTTACAGGATAGATTTCTACTTCCCATTTAGCAGACATTTTCTGCAAATAATACTAATTTACTTGCTACACTAAAATTTCAGGATACTCCATGGGGCTCTATTTACAGAAGTATTTCTCACATTGATTCTTAGGACAATTCAATGGTCAGATCATGCCTACCAAAAAAAAGACATTATTTTATCTCCCTAATTCCTGTTTCCCTCAGTATTAACTTATGTCAACTGGGTGCAGATCAGGTGCAAAGGCAGGCATAAAAATGGGAATCTTGAGTTGGGATGACTCAAGAATTCCAAGATGAATGATGTTTTACCATACTAAGCTTTACATGAGCTTAACTGTTCTCAACTGCCAGGAAAAATATATTTCTCTTTGAAATGAGAAAAAAAAAATACTAAGTGTTTTGCCTAGGGTATCATTCCCAAAGTGCCTATGGCTACTTTATATCCCTGATATAAAAAACTGGTGGTATAAAACTAGTAATAATACAGATGATCCATAGAAAACCAATTTGAGGGGCACATGGGTGACTTAGTTGGTTAAGTGTCTGACTTCGACTCAGGTCATGATTTCACGATTTGTGGGTTTGACCCCGTGTCAGGCTCTGTGCTGAATGTTTGCTCAGAGCCTGGAGCCTGCTTTGGATTCTGTGTCTCCTTCTATCTCTGCCCTTCCTCCACTCATGCTCTGTCTCTCAAAAATAAATAAATGTAAAAAAATATTTTTCAAAAAGGAAAGCAATTGGATTGTGCTTGGTGAGTGAAGTTAACTACTGCCCAGTGGATAGAGTAGTCTTACATCTTTTATACCTTCATTTAATTATTCATTATTGCCTAGATATGCGTAGTTATTTGAATTCATATTTGAACTGGTTATGATATCTTACCATCCCTCTCATTAATAAGTTAAATAAATCAGCATATGATTATATAAAATTATATGAGAGTCATGATTTTGCCACTTTGTCAAAACCGCTTTTAGCAGTATAAATCAGTGGTTCCAAACTCTGGTGTGCATTACAATCCCCTGGAGGGCTTGTTAAGACACAGACCACTGGGCCCCATTTCCAGCATTTCTCATTCAGTATTCCTGGGTGGGGCCCAAGAAAGGGAAAGAAGCAAGTGCCAGTTGATACTGATGCTGCTGGTCCAGGGACTATCATGTCAGAACCACTGGTATAAATCATAGTGCCCCAGGCTGACGATTACAATCCCAAGAAACCTCCACTTTACCTAAGCAGAAAGATATTCATTCTAAAACCTAATCTGCAGCTCTAAACAATTTTCAGGTCCCTATGTGAAAAGAATGTTTCTAGTCCTTTCATTTTCCCCCCTATGGCTAGGTAAATCAGCCTCTTAAATCTCCTGATTTAGGCATTAGAAATAGTGGCAGCTTCTATTAAGTAATGTGATGGGAAATAGGAAGGTATCATAGAAGACAATGTAAGATTCACTCTAGACCAATTATGTAGTTAATTACTCTAGTGTGTGAACTTAGCCTTCAAAGCAATCTCAATCGGGCTGAGGAAAAACCTACTACAGACAATTATGGAATGTGTGTGGTGGTAGAAAGGGGAAGGCAGAGCTATTGTTGGAAGAACAGTATAAATGTTGAGCAGCGTAATCTGAAATAAACATAAATGGAACTGTGTTTTCCCTGAGCTGTACTTTTCATTGCATAATAAGTCCTTTCCATTCTAATTTCTATGATTCATTTGATCACTGGGACATGTTATATATTTTTCTTCATTCCCCTTTCCTATTGCAGGATATACATTATCCTTCCCTATTGTGACTATAGAATCCAATATGCATTTTTACTGTTAGACAAGAGAGTAATTTAAATGAACAAACATCTTTTTTCTTATTTAAATCCAAAGGAAATCCTGACACCCTCAGATGAACACCATATACCCCATCAAAGATGTACTTATTGTTTTACTTTTGTATTTTCACATTCCCAACAGAAAAAAAAAAAGTAAAAGCAAGTCCCATCATTGCTATGCTGATAGTGGGAAAAATATAGACAAAACTTTCAAATACTTGATGTTGACTTTTTAAAAAACCTTTTGTGAACCTATACAACATAAGGTAAATTAAGTCTAATTTGCATGCAATTTGTCATGTATTTAAAAGTTAGTGGCAATTAAGAAATGCAATTTTTAATACTGTATTTCTGTGTTATGTACATTAAAAAAAACATCAACGCATTTCTTTTAGATTCATGAGATTACGATGGTGCACTCTAGTGGACAAACTGAGCACTTAAAATTAAACACTAAATTTCTTAAAGGAGTTTGATAGTTTTATACACAGGAGCTTGACCTGTATTTAATTCAAATACAAACTCAGTAATGACACTTTAAGTAGAAGACAATGCATTATTTTAGGAGGCGAGAATTTGTGGATGGGACAATGTCTCAGTCAATCTGAATTCAGAAAGTTGTTTTCTTTTTCTTCCCTCCTTTTCTTTTCTTCCCATTTTCATTTTCCTGTAACCAATAAACTCTCAATTCAACGTTATAAACCAAATATAAAGTCAGGACTTGAAAGCTGAGGACATAGATGACATGTGTTATTATCATAAATTTCAGGGCCATTTTAGGAGGTTTTCACTTTGGTGGAGAAAGCTATTTTAGAAAATCATTATTCAGTGGTACCTCTTCATATTCCTTACATATGGATTGCCAAACAAATAGAATGCTAGAAGCATCTAACATAGAAATTTATGAAGACTTTTTAATTCTAACATTAGAAAGAGTAAAAATATCTGAATAATACCTTAGTCTTGTTTTTTTCTTGACTGTACTGATATTTTGAGTCTAAGATATTTACCTGTTATTTTAAATTATCTAATAATCATGCATACTTCAATCTGAATCTTGTAAAGTAATTTTCATATTACCTGTACTCTTTAAAAATACCCACAAGTAAAGTCTAGGTTTTTGGGGCTTTTTTAGTTTAGTTTAGTTTAGTTTATTACATTTCTGAAGTATTATCTTAGAGTCTCTAACAGATAAGGTGTTTTTATGCTTATGATAATTAAGAATTATTCATAATTGGAAAAATAGTAATTAGATTATCCTCATATCTAATGTATCCATGACTAAAATATTAGAAAAAATATGCTATAAAGAAAAGGGTGTAATCTGTTCAAATACTAAACACCCAAAAATTCTAATTCAAAGATCATACTTTAATGAATAAAACCTTTTTCCCTTGAATATTAATCAGTTAAATGAACTATGAAATAAGCCGTTACCAATTAAGAAGCTATTTAAGAAATAAACTATACCATGAATGATTTCGCATATTATTAAGGGAACGGTTAGTACAACCGTCTTGTTACAATGGAATGGCCCATGAGCTGCCTGCAATTCTAACTCTGCTTCCCAGAAGCAAATCTGTCTTGATGTGGAAATGTTGGGGTTCAGACCAGATGGCCAAGAAAGAATTTTTGAGATGTCTTGCGTGCAAAAAGGTGGTTTTACTAAGGCACGGGGACCAGACCCAGTGACAGAAAGAGCAGCACTGTGGTTGTGACAGCTGACTGATTCTATATTTTCAAGTTGGGAGGAGACTAGGGACAGCATAAGTCTCTAAGGAATTTTGGGAGCAAAGTTTCCAGGACCTTGAGGGTGCCAGCTACTGTAAGGAAAAGGTTATTTATTACTGTCTAGTAAAACCTCAGTCATGAGACCCTTCAGATGTATATCAGGGAGCCATAAGCTAGGGGTGTGATTGCCAACCTATGTCCTAGGAGGGTGGAGGAAAAGGAAGTTTCCAAAGGAATGTTTATATGTTAGAGTAGACTTACAGGATCCTGGGGAGTAGGGCTCAGATTACCTTTTGCTCTTAGCAAGTGTCAACATCGAGGCTGCTGAGTTCCCAGAGGAAGGTCACTCTGCTTGTTTCAAGAACTTGTGAGTGGGCTGTGGACAGTAAGGACATTTAATTTTTCATTTGCTTTTGTTTCCTACATCAACAGTCACGGTTTTCTTAAACCTACCCCATGTTTGGTATGCAAATCTTTGAAGAGAAGGCCCAAGAGCATTCCTCAACAGGGAGGTTGTGAATACTGGCAAGCTACTGAACACGAGAGTGTAAAGAACATTTCTATCTAGCCCTTTAGTCCAGTTCAGTCTCACTTATGAGACTCAGTTGGCCCTAGCAAAATCTTAGATTTAAAGTTAACTGCTTCGGGACAAACCTAATGCCATTAGCAAAATAAATGAGATGATAAGAGTTGCTTCTACTCATTCTCTATGATTCAGTTTTAATAATTTTATTAAATTCGACTGAGCATATACATACCTATTCAAAATAAATGAATTCATTTTATTTGTGGCTTTAAAATGGCACTTCGTTTTACATGGGAGATTCCAGAAAACTGAGTAACTCTCCAAAATGACTCAAAGCACCACCTTAAATACCATCAAGATATTGGGGGGGGGCAGCAAAGGAGCCAGGTATGGGAGGCGATCAGGAGGTTGTCAAGGGTTAAGTTGTTATGAAGGGGTAGGTCATAGCCTTCTTCCCTGATAAGAGCTTCTAGGGATTTAGTCATCTTCTTCCTTCTGTTACAGAGGGAAACACTCTTACAAATGGAAATTTTCTTTATAAATATAAATATCTCTGATAAAAAAGGGTAACTTTCACTTGGTTTTTAGTTTTTCCTGTGTCTGCTGTGTCTTAAAGAAATAACACAATCAAAATAATCCTTATGTTAAAATAATCCTTATGCATATTTTGGATAACAAGTTCTTCTCCCCTTCACCTGCAACAATGCCCAGCTTCCTAAAAAGATTGTACACCTTTAGTTTTGAGTCACTGTGGATGGAAAATTTAGCACTCAACCATAGTCAGCAAAAGTCTACTCTGTTAACTGCTTATACAGCCTTTGCATTAATTGTGGGACTATGGGTTGTAAGTAACTGAAGATCCAGACTTGAATAAAATATAAGAATATGTGCTCTTTGAATAATAGGAAATAAGTAAGATATTTTTATAAGTTGAATTGTGTCCTCTAAAAAAATATTTAAGTTCTTACCCCTAGTACCTCAGAATGTTATATTATTTGAATTGGGGTGTCCATGAAGGTAATCAAGTTAAAGTGAAATTATTAGTGTGGGACAAATCCAGTATGATTGGTGTCCTTATAAAAAGGGGAAATTTTTACATAGAGACAGTTATGCATAGATATAAATAAGATAAGGTGAAAACAACCATCTACAGGCCAAGAAATACCTGAGGCTACCAGAAACTAAGAGAGAGGTCAAACACAGATTATTCTCTAGTGCCTTCAGAGGGAGCATGGCCAAACCTATGCCTTGACTTTGGGCTCTGACCTCCAGAACTGTGAGACAGTAAGTTTTTATCATTTTAAGCCATCCGTTGATGATACATTATTATGGCCACCCTATAGAAGTAATACTAGTAGAATTTGCATGCATTACAATCGAGACTCTGATGCCATTTCCCTACAATCTTGATTCTGCCCTATTTGGTGGATTAGCTTTGATTTTAGGTTAGTTACATCATGTTTACAAGAAGAATCCAGCAAGATTTAGCCTTTTTAAAAAACGATTAAGTTTATTTATTTTGAGAGAGAGTAGGAGACAGCATGAGTGGGGGAGGGGAGAGAGAGAATCCCACGCAGGCCCTGCACTGTCAGCTGAGAGCCCAATGTGGGGCTCAAACTCACGAACCTTGAGAGCATGACCTGAGCCAAAACTAAGAGGAGGAAGCTTAATGAACTGAGCCACCCAGGTGCCCCAAGACTTTTTATTTTTTTTAACCTCAGAGAGATGAGAAAAACCATCTCAATTATTAAAAGAAACAAAGCAAGCAAGAGAGAAAGAAAGGAAAGAAAAATGAAAAGAAAAGTGATTCATTTGATTGATCCTGTCTTACTTTGAACTGATAATAATGGGTTTGGGATGCCAAGTTTTTACTGGATTGAGCCTCAATTCCTAAACTGACAAATAGGGAGGGCAGGGAGATTTTGCTATCCTTATCTTCATCTAATCAGGTTTATCTCTGTAGTTGGAATTAGCATCCTGAATTACATGGGTTTTAATGGGGAGTAGGATCTCCCTGAAAAGTCCAGTGTTCTTTTAGGAAGGAACATAGAGAAAGATTCCATGGTACTCACTGTATCCTTTGTCCTTTCCAGGAAGCACTGGAATAGCTGGAAACCATGATCAAAGACTTCTTCTGTGGTGGAGGCCTTCTGGTGGCCATTCAATTAGATACAAATATTGAGGGTTCTAGAATCTCTTTTTAAAATTCTATCAATAGATTCCTATATATTTTTTTCTTTCTTTCAATCCTCCAGTCTTATCCTCTAGAAGACCCTGGCCATGTGCCATCTCTGTCATTCCCTAGTAGTCAATGTAGAGCCTAACCTCAGACTGTATCTCTTTCCAAGCACAAAAGAACTATTGCTGTAAATGCTGTCTTTTTGGAGTATTGTTTTCTTGCTTCATGCTCTTGGGATGACACAAGAGAGAGTCTAATTATGTGGAAATTCACTTCTACTGACGTTGGTATGCAGCACCTAAGTTGCTGCTAAGTCTTGCTTGCTTTCCATTCCTTGGTGGGCTTTTCACCTCTTCAACCTCTTTGGAACTATTTCCTGCATTAAATGCCCTCTGTTGAATGATGTTATGTCCACCATGTTCTTTGGTGTCACTCCTGATCAGATGGGGGCCCACAAATGTGGGTTGACCCAGTCAAGTGGAAGCTGGTGGTATGGTGGTGAATGAATTCACCCAAGGTGGAACAAAGGAGATAAAAGCATTGAATACACCAAAAGGGAGCAGTAGGAAGGACAGCAAGAGAGATTGTTTATAAAGAGGCAGGAATGAGTTGAATGGCATTGTGAGGGAGTAAGGGAACATGTGGAATTTTCCCTTTATTGGTAACTGTGTCCAGGTGTAAGTAACCCATTGCTCAGCTATCGTTTATGGAGATTTTGAGGCAGTCCACCTAATCGGCCTGTCTGTATACAGCTCTGGGGTCACTGTGAGCACCCTTGCCCTGCTCAAGTCTTAAAGCGCCCTCTACAATTCCTGACTGAACCCAAACTGATCTAGTAGCACACCCAGTTATTTATCACATCTGTGGCTAATGTTTGATGGTGTAAATATGCAGATTCCTTATAATTATTGTAAAGCCTTCCAGGTCTTTCTGACTCAAACCACAGCATTTCGGAAATTTCAGAAACTTTAACAGGTTCACCAATGTAATATAGCTGGGTACAGGGATGGAATTAGGAAACAGCTCTCCTGCCTTTCAGTTGAGTGTCCTTTTTGTCTCTGTATTACGTTATATTTTATAAATATTATATTTCTGCTTCTGCTTCTAATTCTCCATATAATACAAATTCACTTATTTTTTATAACCAGAAATAATAATCCCACAGTGAATACCTATGCAAAATTTTCAAAGTTCAACAACTTTTAAATTTTAAGACAGATTGTCTGTGAGGCACTGCTTCAGTGCACTAAATAATACTCAAGTGGCTTGAAAGAGTTAATTCAGCTTGCAAAAGAGCTTAATTTATTCCCAAGACATAGCCCATACACAGGGAGAATATGGCTCATTAAATCCCTTTCAAAGACTCCCGATAGAGAAGTGTGTTTTTGGATCAATATTATGTTCCTGTGGATTTAACGGAATCACAATTACTCTTGGGAGGAGGCTAGCTTTTCCTTCTGGGTGTGGAACTCTTTTCAAAGGGGGATGTTATACCTATAGTTACTCATAATTCTGTTTAAAAAGCAAATGGATTATTTTTAAAAAAAACAACTAAGAATTAGGTGATCTTTAATTCACTAGTTGCTGTTTCCTCCCTTTCCAGCAGCTAATAAAAGAGGTTACCTTTCTGTTTAGTGTTATGCTTGGTTGACACTCTTTGTGCCTGCAAACTTCAGCTTCTCAGATTCTCTAACAGAAACATCGGACTTCACAATGTACTTGGCTCTTGGGAGAGGTACTGCTCAGAGGTCAGAAACAAGCATTAAGAGCAAGCTTGCTTTGTTAGGTGATTCTTTTCCCTATTCATATGCATACTACACACCTAATTCATATGATGACATAATAAATTGGTATCTACACTATGCCAGAGAGTTGGATGAAATCTCAGAAATTATGATGATTTCCCTATATAACATAGTGAAGGGATTAAGAGTAAGGACCTCAGAATCATTTAAATCCTGGCTTCACCACTTAACTAGAATTGGGGCTCCATGCATGTTACTTCAAGTCTCCAGGTCTGTTCCCTGTTCTGTACACTGGGGTAAAAAACATGATCTTCCTCATCAGGATATAGATGACAGGACTAAATTAAGTGAAAGAGTATATACATGAAAGGTCTGATTATACCACATATAATCAGTATTCTTGTATATGTTGTATTACATAAATAAATATTAGCTATAATTATACATGGGTATTTGTAAGCATCTCCATTATTTTTAAATATGCAAGGACTTCATTAGTATAGTTGATAAATATTATTATAACTCCATTCTAAAAATCACTTTATTTATTTATTTATTTATTTATTTATTTATTATTTTAAGTAGGCTTTATGCCAAACATGAGGCTTGAACTCACAACCCTAAGATTAAGAGTCACATGCTCTACTAACTGAGCAGACCATGTGCCCCTATCATAACCCCATTTTTAAAGACAGTTTTGCCCATCTTTATAGATTACAAAGTCTGCATGGGCAGAGACACATAAAACTATCTCTGCCAGCATCTGTTGGCTATCTCTTCAAATTATCATGACAAATATTATCTATACATTATTAAGCACAACATTATTTTTATGATTATTAAGGGGTTCAGGACAGCCTCCTCCTCCCCAGAATATGCCAATTTGGCCTGTGGATTATTTTGAGCTGAAAGCCCCTGAGACCCTCTTGGTTCAAGAGAAACTTTTGCCCCTCCCTTAGGGACATAAAATAATCTAAACTAGAGGTCTTTTCAAGAATATGAGTTATTAGCAGAGATAAATTTTATCTGAGTGACCCATCTGTATGGTAGGACAAACATCTAATTACCGAACATCTGCTCTTATTGCCTTGTGAAGTGCATTCTTTTCCTTTGAAACCTGCCCCCCCCAAGAGTTGGGAATGATGTATATACCTCATTTTGCCTGTCTTTGGAATTTCCATGTCAATATGGATTTCCCTCGCTTGTATACCTATTAATTTTCATTTTCCCTTGTTAATCTTTCTCATGTCGATTTAATTCTTTCCAGCTAGGACTTTTGAGGAACAGAAATTTTTGCCCCCTGACAATTACTGTACTTCTCTACCAAGTATTTTCCTCTCACTGATGACTATTGGGAGTTTTCTGTTTTAGTTCTCCTGACTAGTTTGAAATGGAGTGGGCTGGGGTAAGGCTTATGTTTTTTAGTTTAATAAACCAAAGAGCTATTCACATCTAAATTATTTTTAGCTGTGTAAAATTTGTCCTCTGTTTATAATGAAGGCTGAAATAACAACAGCATTTCATTATATGTTCTGAGTCTTCTACTAAGTTCATAAATTATAATAGCAAAATGTGTAAAGAATTCTATGATGACTAAAATATATGAAATATTACCTAAAAACCTCAATGGGCTATTAACAAAAAGCTTAATTGTTGTTCATTTAAAGCCATTATTTCTGGATAGAATACCTAATCTCTACAGGGTCACAAGCGTGTTTTTTCTGTATTCACCCACTGAGAACATCCATCGTCATACACCATGAAATATTCAAACACCTGACCCAAAGTGTCAGTTCTTTCTTTGACTTCTGAAAGCCATTGAAAGACCATGAGCAGTAAGAATATAACTACTAAGGGCTAAAGGGAAGAGGATGGCAGAAGAAAGCTATTAGGCTGTTTCGCTTCCTTACTTGTGCAGTTACAATATTAAATGCCAGACAACTTTGGCTTATTGTATATTCGAAAGTCATTTCAGCTCTGTTTATTAACAACTAATCATTCATTGTAAGGGCTCAAACATTGTAAGCCTATTATTTTATACTTTTATGTAGTTTCTTTATATTTTGGTTACATAATCATTTTAAGAGCAAACAATATTTATTTCTCCTTCATGATAAAATTTGTGAATATACCGTCTACTTTCACTCATTAAGCACATTATACACATTTTACATTAGTGTAAAACTTAGTTATGTAGAAATTTTCTGTAAGGCATGAAAACATAATATGAAAAAAACAAAGTATATTGTACCCTTCATGGTTAGTAACATGATTCATTATGTTTGGTATCCTGCATAGTGACTGGTGTATCGTAAATGCTGAATGTTTGTTACATGAAGGGAAGGAAGAAAGGAGAAAAGAAGGATGAGTATATGGATGGTTGGATGGATAAATGCGGAAGGATGGAGTTGAACGGAAGAGGAAGTTTGTGATAATTGAGTGGAAAAAACATAGAGTGAGAAATGTTTGCATTTAACCTGGACTTTTTAGCTGTGTACCTTTAGCTATACTTTTCACACTTGTTTGAAAAAGAAAAAGGGGAGATGGATGATAATAATCACTTCATGTGTTCTGAGAATCAAATCAGGTAGCCTGGGAGAAATGCCCACTTTCACAATACCTGAAATATAATAGGTGCTCCATAAATGTCAGTTTCTCCTCTTTTTGCATAGTTTGGCCTGATTTTACCTTAAAGGCAGGTTTTTCAGTGTTTCCAAGTTACAGTTGAACAGATGATTCGAAGGTGGGGAATGACACGGTTCCAACTCTTCACACTTCTCCCTCCTGTGCTTCTTTTGGGAGTTGGCCACTAAGCAGGCGCCTTTTTTAACCTCACTCTCTTTGAGTGAGCTCATCTTTGGAGAAAGTTTTCTTCTTGTACTCCATTTTATCCCATCAATAGAAACTATTGATTCCTAAGGCCAGGTGGAGCAGCCCTTGAGCCATGTGGCCTCGTTTTCTGAAGATTGCATTGCAATGTAAATAATCAGAGAGAGGAGCCTAAGTAATTAACCAAGTAAAATACATGGTTATAGAGGTTATCTCTAAGTTTCATGTGAATTTGAATATTAACATATTTTAGCATTTCTTTTCTGAAAAAAAATCGTGTTTGAAAGGGAACAAAAATTCCATGTGTCTATTAAAGAAGAAAAGATTACTCTCCTTTGACTAGAAAAAAGAGTGTCAGATCACAGAAGAGGCAAAGCAATGTCCCTTGACATAGGAAGAGAAAGATTGTAATGTCAATGACATTATGGAGGGAAAAAAATATCACACTCTGACTAAAAATAGGAGAGGATTAATTAAAATGTATGAGCTGGGAGAGGGCTCACAGTAGAAGATGAGTGAGTACTGGCTAATATTTCTAATACCTTAAGGAGAATAGTACAGAACAATAATTACCAACTCATAACTAAGTCATGTTTTCCTAAAACAGAACTCTATTCTTCAAACTTAAGAATATTCTCTTTTCACATAGAAATAAACATGACTTTATTCTATGCTTGTAGAGAATATACTAGGTACAAAGTATTCAGTGGCTTTGGCGTTTTTTTCTTTCTTATGTGGGTGTCAAGTCTGCTATGAGAATGAAACAACTTTGATTTTGCTTAAGGTACATTTAGCATAGCATGGTGTAATATGTGGCTTATATTGACTTAGGAAGTTTTAATATTGATGAACACTAGGCATTATATATGCTTACCCTTTTCACAAAGTTGGAAATAGCAAAGTGAGTCAATTTTTAACTTCATATAATTTTCTAATGAATTGTTACATAGAATGTTTTTGTTAGTCGAGTATGGATGAAGAGCTGCAGCTGGTTGGATAGGAAGTTCAGGGTTAAACTGAAATACACAATAAAATAAAAATAAGGCAAGGGTATACATTTGAGAAACTTCCATGGAGATTTTTTTATTGTTGGTTTATTAAATATCTATTCATTGAAACCGTAATTTTATATATTCAGAAGATTTCTGCAAGGTTTTGCCAGGTTTATTTTACCAAGGCAAGTTAATTTTTATATTGACAAAAAGTCAGGGTTTCTTTAATGTCATTGCAGCAGCCCACAAATGTAACCAAGGACGCCTCCACTTCCACCACCCCTCCAACATAACCTGCCCTGCTTCCTTCCCTTTTTATGGTACTCCCTCCTTCTTGGGGTCCCAGCTTGACCCACACACCACAATCTTCTCAGACTGTCATTGATCCTCTAATTCAGTCAATATTTATTTGTAACCTATTGTTCCAGATACTTGGCATAAGAAATGGACTTAACAGATAAGATCTCAATCTTCACAGAACCTACATCCTGATGGAAAAGTAAATAAATATTATTAAAATAATTTATAATAAGTGTTATAATCAGATTTGGATAAATGCCAAAGAATGTACTAGATTCTGACATAGATTATGTTACTATGAGGTGAATCTTGACTAACTGGTTCACTTAAAAGTCCTTGTCAGGTGTAAATATGCTACTGTAGATAAATACATGTACTTGGCCTGCAAGCCATTCTATTCTTCTATAAGGAACTTGCCAGGAGGGTCTTTACAAGTACCACTGCTGTAAATACTTTAGAAAAAATATTTTACAGAAAAACCTACCCTACTTGATATATACCCAAGTAAGAATACTTGGGGATCCATATATATATGTATATATGTATGTATGTGTATGTATATATATATATATATATATACACATGTGTGTGTGTGTATGTATGTGTATGTATGTATGTGTATGTATATATATATATATATATATATACACATGTGTGTGTGTGTGTGTGTGCACAGAAAATTACTGTTGGAAGACTCTTGAGTATCACTTACAGAGTATATAGTAACTTAACTTTGCCTTCAAAAATTTTCTCTTTTCATTCTATTAGCATTGACCCAAAAGCTTTGGCAGGATTACATCACTGGATACAAAAAAGGGAACCTGGCTTAAAGTGGAACAAGAAACAGATGGTAAAGTGTGTTCTACACACACATATAGGTTTCTTGCCTGGGAAGCTGCTGCTTCTTTTAATCCAGTTCAGTATGTTCTAAGGCAGCTACTATTTCTGAAAGCATTAAACATGCAGGGCCAAAGTTTCTAAGTCTGGACCCACAAGAGGCAGGAAGGAAATGATGTATGTTAAATGTCCTGGAAAAATGAGGAGGCTGCCGTAGATGGTTGCAAAGACCAATACCCTGTGCCTGTCTGTCCTCTCCAAAGCCACTTGGAAGTGGTACCAGAACTGATGACAGTTCTCCGATGACATCATTGCTTTTTCCTCTAAATGCTTTGCTTTTTTCATTTCTCTTTTGACACTTATATTTATAAATTTGAAATTTCTTTTCAAATCTCACTGATGTCTCATTCAAGGTCTGCAGCTCTCAGACTAACCTAGTGTTAAACCTTTCTGGTGATATATGGCATCCACTCCTAATACAATTCAAGACATCTTTATCCTAAGTAACCATCCTATATCTGCCTTTTTTGCTCTTTCCACTTACTGAACTTGACTTTTAAAAATTAGAGGGGCATCTGAGTGACTAAGTTGGTTAAGCATCGGACTCTTGATCTTGGCTCAGGTCATGATCTCATGGTTTGTGAGTTTGGGCCCCACATCACGTTCTGTGCTGGCAATGTGGAGCCTGCTTGGGATTCTCTCTCTGTATGCCTGTCCTCTCTGCCTCTCTCTCTCCCTCTCTCTCTCTCTCTCTCTCTCTCAATAGATAAATAGATAAACAATAAAAGAATAAAAATGAGTTATATTTTGGAGACGACATTTAAATTAATATAAGTCATTAGTGAAACACCTAAAAATAGAATTGTGGGTGGGAAGGGTTAGAAATTGACAGTCACTATTTGTTCCCTGGATACCAAGAAACTATTGAGCTAAGATTATTAAATATAAGAATACAAGCTTATGGGAAACTCCTCTACTTGCCTTTGTGAACGCTAATTGTCCTAATTCCTACTTTTGTATAGATTCTTCCCCCACCAATTTCCAGATTGGTTATAAGTACTGAGTCTTGATTAAATTAAGGACATGAAAGATGAAAATTACTCCATGGTGGAGTCAGAATTCAATATATTAAATGAAACTGGACGCCAAAATAAAGCAGTAGATAAAAGTCAAGAAGACAGGTGGAATAAATCCAAATGTCATGGGTCATATTGGAAGCACAGGTCAAAGATGATAAAAGATGTCTAAAAGCCAAGTTTTTGCAAAAATCAAAGACCACCATCAGGCTATGGATTTAAACTAGATATGGAATTTGTTAGCAGACCTGGAGTCCTGAAGACTAGAGAACTTTGAGCATTTGTTGATCAGAAAGTAAATTAGATTATAATAAGTTAGGAGTCAAGGGCAGCAAGGCAAGAAAAAGAGCGCAAAGGAAGGGGGAGCTGAGATTAAGGAGAACAGTAAAACAAAGCAGAAGGTCAAGATAGTAGTAGACACTAGCTGTTAGAATACCTGGCAATGAAAATGTGGCAAATATCTGTATCACTTAGGAGCCTTTTATATGTTTTCTACTTGCAGCAGGAAATAGCTAGATTCAAGAACAGAACTAACATACAACCTGAAGGCAGCTAATGCTTGCATTAGGAAAATAAGAAGCTCACTTGGTGAATGGGAACTATCAAAGATGAGAATTCACTGGAAATAAATAGGATAAGGAAAATGGTGAGAAGGAGCTCATATTTCTGTGATGAACTTTTTGCTTGCCTCAGCCCATTTATCTATCTTGCAACAGTTTTGAGAAATTGATAGTAATTGATAAATGAAATAAACATGTTTGAGTAAAGCCAAATAAATTGCCTATGGCCAGCCAACTGATTCATCAAGATCTCAGGTCCAAATTCACAAGTTGACAGTATAGGAATAAATCCCAATTTTCCAATTGGATCCTATTTTACTTGTACTGCTGTGCCATATCAAAAGTGAAATTTCAATGTTTTCATTCTTATAGAGTAAACCGAAATTCTGTCAGGGATGTGGAGAGCCGCAATAGTGGAAACAAAAATTTATGTGGGCAGTGTTGCAACAAAAGTCCAGAGACGCTAAATTGAAAATATAAAGAGGATATTTTTTACTGAATTTTTTGGAAATTCATTTATTCTTAAGAGCTTTATTTCCTCAAATGAACAAATTAAACTGAAAAATAATAATACATATTCAACAATCACTGCATGTATATAGTAAATGCCAGTATGCTAATGTCTTTGAAGACATAATCATATGTCTCCAATAATTACTGTTCTTGTTCTCATTTTATAGATGAGAAGATTGAGATACAGAGAATTTAGCATGCTAGCCCAGGGCCACATACTTATTAAAGGTCATAGATGGGTGTCACTTCTCCATATTTACAGCCTCCAGACATTGTAATTTCTTGTTCACGACAGAATGTGTTTAACTTAATGTTACAGATTGCAGCATTCAAACTATAGGTGGGCTGCCATGACATTATTCCTCCTAAAGATGAAATATTCTTTTTTACACAATATAGTGAAAGGTGTTTGAGTAGTAACACATCCATAGTAGTAAAACAAAATATCCATGGCATTTAATATCGAATAACCAATTTTCAGTTATATTTGATCTGCTTGTTACCTATAAAATATTCTAGTTTGGATGTCTGTAGTTTCTTTCTTTTTTTTGAGTGCAGAAAACAGATTTTTCTTTGACAGGTGTAGTGATGTTTTGAGACCAGTACATTTTTTGTGGTATTTCCATTTTTACACAAGGTGGGCGTTTGGTTAAACTATCTTGCTTCCACTATAAAAATATTATCAAGAAGAACACCACGTACTTGTTCATCTTCATTAATTGAGTGGTGGATATTAGTTGTTCTCTGAATGGAATCATCCATCATATCTCTTCAGCTAAATGGTGTATGTTTGAGCAAATGTACTGTTCTCTGAAATAAACCATTGGTCACTTGCAAGTAAGTAATATTTATATTTAGCTGTACCTTGTTTGCTAAGAAACGCTGAAGCGTCCTGAGACAACCCCTGAGATTCATTCTGGATTTTAGCCTGTCCTTAGAAAAATCAATTCAGGCCATTCCGAAACAGCATTCCATAAGGTGAAAGGAGTTTACAATATTGCTTAAGTTTGAAATATTCATTTATCCAAATCCCAAATAATTTTGAATATTATGGCTGTGATTTAACAGTTCTTCATGTTTTTAGTAAATTTTAAGAAACTTATTGAAGATGAAAGGTTAAAAATCCAAAGACTGGATTATATTTTAACTGGAAACCTAAAAACATTTATGGATAACTGGGAAAACAATTGGATAAAGCAGAATATAATAAACAATTGTCACTAATGTATGTACTTTAGTATATATATTTAAAATCATTAATGAGGGCAACCTGGGTGGCTCAGCCAGTTGAGCATCTGGCCTCGGCTCAGGTCATGATCTCACGGTTAGTGGGTTCGAGCCCTGCGTCAGGCTCTATGCTGACAGCTAGCTCAGAGCCTGGAACCTGTCATCAAATTCTGTGTCTCCCTCTCTCTCTGACCCTCCCCTGCTCGCTCGCGCTCTCTCTCTCTCTCTCTCAAAAATAAATAAAACATAGAAAATAAAATAAAGTAAAATAATAAAACCATCTAGAAAAGTGGTTTATGATGATTTATAATGTTCAGGCACATAATTAGTTCATTAGCTAAATCCAGCTGTTAAAACATTTTTGTAAGTCAAGTTAAAGAAGGTATTTTCTGTAGCTTACTATATTTCATAATCCTTAAGTTATCAATGTCATATTACTAGTAACATGACATTTTCTTGAATTTAGGGAAAAAAGCAAGAGAACCATTGAGAGATTTCTATCATTTTAATTTAGCACTTTACCCAATGTTGATTTATAATAAAATATGTTACAGAAAATTGCAAATAGAAACCTGAGATACCATACAGTGATGAGTCTTAGCAGATGATAAATGGAACTAAGTTCTTTTAGAAATAATTTGATCAAAATGAATATTTCTTATGCAACAGCACAGACTAGTGGCCATGTCTTGTAGCAAATGTTTGCTTTATTCTGGGACATGTTATCTGAGGTAGTCATAGGTATGTATATATTATGAAATGGTATTAAACAGATTATATATTTAAATACTAATCATTAAAATAATCGATAATTTTATAGAGTTTAAGAGTATTTCAGCCAAATCTACCTTATTCATTCTATTTTGCATTACTCCAAATTGACTAGAAATTTTTCCAAAACTGATAGGGAAAATATATACACATAACTGCTATCACAGATAGTGAATTTAAAGAATATGTACTTATTAAAATAGATATTTCTATGATGTGTATTTTTTAAGTTTATTAAGCTTTAATAGGCTGGTCATTTATAAGCAAGACTATTTTTAATTTAGAATAGTGACAGATTCATAACACTGAGTCACATTTTATAGATGTCAGTTCATTTGTCCCAAGACTCTCAATTCATAGGAATTCACTTTAAATGATGCCCTTCTAATATTTAAACATTACTTTCTCCCATTTAAAGTGTTTTGCCAAATATTAAAATGTGTTTTTTTTCCCAAATTATACATATGTATTAAAAAATTCATAGCAAATTTGTCTGTAGGTAAATCAAGGGGTACTACTTGGACTAATGGAAAATTATGGGTATTCTCTGAACTGTCTCCTAATGGAGAGAAGAAAAATATGAGCAAATTAGTTCGAAGACCTCATTTTGATCTCTAAATATTGAACACATTTTCTTTCCCAAACTCTGTAATCAAACATTCCTGCATAGGCTATCCTCACCATCTGGAACGGGAGCAAGAAGTCTTCCTTGTGATATGCAGGAGATAATTCTGAATAAAATTACTCATACTGGTAGCAAAAGATAGGATAGTCAGTGGCCCCAAATAATCAGTATTATGGATAATAGGCCTGCAATTATTTTATTTTTTTTGTTTCTTTTCATTTTTTTCTTTTATAGTTTATTGTCAAGTTGGTTTCTATATAACACCTAATACTCATCCCAATAAGTGCCCCCGCTCCATGTCCATCACCCCTCTTCTCTCCCCACCCTCATCAGCCCTCAGTTTGTTCTCAGTATTCAAGAGTCTTTCATGGTTTGCTTCCTTCCCTCTCCCCAACTATTTTTCCCTCCCCGACCATGGTCCTTTGTTAAGTTACTCCTGCTTCACTTCTAAGTGAAGACATATGGTATCTATCTTTCTCTGCTTGACTTACTTCTCTTAACATGACACCCTCGAGTTCCATCCACGTTGCTACAAATGGCCCGATTTCATTCTTTCTCATTGCCATGTAGTACTCTATTGTATAGATAAACCACACCTTCTTGATCCATTCATCAGTTGATGGACATTTAGGCTCTTTCCATGATTTGGCTATTGTTGACAGTGCTGCTATGAACATTGGGGTATATGTGCCCCTATGCATCAACACTTCCGGACCCTTGGGTAAATTCCTAGCATTGCTATTGCTGGGTCATAGGGGGGCTTCTATTGATAGTTTTTTGAGGAACCTCCACACTGTTTTCCAGAGCGGCTGCACCAGTTTACATTCCTACCAACAGTGTAGGAGGCTGCTCGTCTCTCCATATCCTCGCCAGCAGCTATAGTCTCCTGATTGGTTCATTTTAGCCACTCTGACTGGCATGAGGTGATAATTCAATGTAGTTTTGATTTGTATTTCCCTGATGATGGGTAACGCTGAGCATCGTTTCATGTGCCTGTTGGCCATCTGGATGTCCTTTTTGGAGAAGTGTCTGTTCATGTCTTCTGCCCATTTCACCACTGGCTTATTTGTTTTTTAGGTGTGGAGTTTGGTCAGCTCCTTTTGATACTAGCCCTTTATCCAATATATCATATGCAACTAAATTTTCCATTCCGTCGGTTGCCTGTTAGTTTTATTAATTGTTTCTTTTGCCATGCAGAAGTTATATATATATATATAACTCATATATATATATACAACTCATATATATATATATAACTCATATATATATATATATATATCTTGATGAGGTAGTTTATTTTTGCTCTTGATTCCCCTGCCTTTGGGGATGTGTCAAGTAAGACCTGCGGTTGAGGACAAGGAGGCTGTTTCCAGCTTTCTCCTCTAGGATTTTGATAGTTTCCTGTCTCACATTCACATCCTTCATCCATTTTGTGTTTATTTTTGTGTATGGTGTAAGAAAGTGATCTAGTTTTATTCTTTTGCATGTTGTTGTCCAGTTCTCTCAGTGCCATCTGTAAAAGAGGCTGTCTTTTCTCCATTGGATATTCTTTCCTGCTTTGTCAAAGATTAATTGGCTATACATTTGTGGGTCCATTTCTGAGTTCTCTATTCTATTACCTTGGTCTACGTGTCTGGTTTTTTTTTTTTTGCCAATACCACACTGTCTTGACGATGACAGCTTTGTAGTAGAGGCTAAAATCTGGGATTGTGATGCCTCCCATTTTGGTTTTCTTCTTCAATATGACTTTGGCTATTCGGGGTCTTTTGTGGTTCCATACGAATATGAGGATAGTTTGTTGTAGCTTTGAGAAGAATGCTGGTGCAATTTTGATGGGGATTGCATTGAATGTGTAGATTGCTTTGGGTAGTAGTGACATTTTAACAATATTCTTCTGATACATGAGCATGGAATGTTTTACCATTTCTTTGTGTCTTTTTCAATTTCTTTCATAAGTTTTTGATGGTTTTCATCATACAGATCTTTTACATCTTTTGTTAGGTTTATTCCTAGTATTTTATGATTTTTGGTGCAATTGTGAATGAAATCAGTTTCTTGATTTCTCTTTCTGTAGCTTCATTATTGATGTATAAAAATGCAACCGATTTCTGTACATTGATTTTGTACCCTGCGACTTTGCTGAATTTATTGATCAGTTCTATTAGGCTTCTGGGAGAATCTGTCGGGTTTTCCATGTAGAGTGTTATGTCATCCACAAAAAGTGAAAGTTTGATTTCATCTTCATCAATTCTGATGCCTTTTTCCCCCTTCTGTTGTCTGATTGCTGATACTAGGACTTCCTACACTATTTTAAACAACAGTGGAGAGAGTGTACATCCCTGTGTGTTCCTGATCTCATGGGGAAAGCTCTCAGTTTTTCCTCATTGAGGATGATATTAGCTATGGGCTTCTCATAAATGGCTTTTATCACGTTTAAGTAAGTTCCTTCTATCCCTACTTTCTTGAGGGTCTTTTTTAAGGAAGGATGCTGTATTTTGTCAAATGTTTTTCTGCATCTATTGACAGGATCATATGGTTTTTATCTTTTCTTTTGTTAATGTGATGTATCACATTGATTGATTTGCAAATATAGAACCAGCTCTAAAACCCAGGAATGAATCCCATTTGATCATGGTGAATAATTCTTTATGTATGCTGTTGAATTCTATTTGTATCCATATTCTTCAAGGATATTGGCCTGTACTTCTCTGTTTTGGTTGGGTCTCTGGTTTGGGAATCAAAGTGATGCTGGCTTCATAGAATGAGTCCAGATGTTTTCCTTCCATTTCTATTTTTTGGAATAGCTTGAGAAGAATGTGTATTAACTTTGATTTAAATGTCCTGTAGAATTCCCCAGGGAAGCCATCTGGCTCAGAGCTATTATTTATTGGGAGATTTTTGATAACTGATCCAATTTCTTCACTAGCCATTGGTCTGTTCATATTTTCTATCTCTTCCCGTTTGAATTTTGGTTGTGTCTGTGTGTGTGTGTGTGTGTGTGTGTGTGTGTGTGTTTAGAAACTTGTTCATTTCTTCTCTGTTGTCCAGTTTGTTGGCATATAATTTTCCTAGTATTCTCTGATGATTGCTTGTATTTGAGGGATTGGTTGTAAAAGATCCATTTTCATTCACTATTTTGTCTATTTGGGTGCTCTCTCTTTTCTTTTTGAGAAGCCTGGGTAGAGGTTTATCAATTTTGTATATTTTTTCATAAAACCATATCTTTGTTTCATTGATCTGTTCATCTGTGTTTTTGAATTCTATGTTGTTTATTTCTGCCCTGACCCTTATTATTTCTTTTCTGCTGGGTTTGGGGTGCCTTTGCTGCTCTGCTTCTACTTCCTTTATGTGTGCTGTTAGATTTTGTATTTGTGCTTTCTTAGTTTTTTGAAACAGGCCTGGAGTGCAATGTACTTTCCTTTTAGGACTGCCTATGCTACATCCCAAAGAGTTTGGATTGTTGTATGTTCATTTAAATATGTTTCCATATATTTTTTAAAATTTCTTCTCTAATTGCCTGATTGGCCCATTCATTCTTTAGTAGGATGTTCTTTAACCTCCATGTTTTTGGAGGTTTTCCAGACTTTTTTCTGTCATTGAATTCAAGTTTCATAGCATTGTGATCTGAAAGTGTGCATGGTATGATCTCAATTCTTTTATATTTATCAATGGCTGCTTTATGAGCCAGTAGGTGATCTATCCTGGAAAATTGTGCTATGCACACTTGAGAAAAAGGTGAATTCCCTATCTTCAGGATGTAGGGTTCTAAATATATCTGTCAAATCCATCTGGTCCAATGTGTCATTCAGGTCCATTGTTCTTTAGTGATTTTCTGTCTAGTTGATCTATCCATTGCTGTAAGTGGAGTATTAAAGTCTCCTGCTGTTACAACATTCTTTTCAATAAGATTGCTTCTGTTTGCGATTAATTGTTTTATGTATTTGGACACTTCTAAATTCAATGCATAGACATTTATAATTGTTAGTTCTTCCTGATGGATAAACCCTTAATTATTATATAATGCCCTTCTTCATCTCTTGTTACTGCCTTTACTTTAAAGTCCAGTTTGTCTGATATAAGTATGGCTACTCCAGCTTTCTTTTGACTTCCAATAGCATGATAGATATTTCTCTATCCCCTTACTTTCAATATGAAAGTGTCCTCAGGCCTAAAATGAGTCCCTTGTAGACAGCAAATAAATGGATTTTTAAAATCCATTCTGCTACCTTATGTCTTTTGATTGGAGAATTTAGTCCATTTACATTCAGTGTTATTATGGAAAATATGGGTTTAGAGTCATTATGTTCTTTGTAGGATTCATGCTTGTAGTGGTGTCTCTAGTACCTTGTGTTCCTTGCAACATTTCCCTCATAGAGTCCCCCTTAGGATTTCTTTTAGAGCTGGTTTAGTGGTGATGAATTCTTTCAATTTTTGTTTTTTGGGAAAACCTTTATCTCTCCTTATATTCTGAATCATAGACTTGCTGGGTAGAGGATACTTGGCTGCATGTTTTTTCTGTTCATCACATTGAAGATTTCCTGCCATTTCTTTCTGGTCTGCCAAGTTTCAGTAGATAGGTCTGCAAGTACTCTGATAGGTCTCCTTTTGTATGTTAGAGCCCTTTTATTCCTAGTTGCTTTCAGAATTCTCTCTTTATCCTTATAGTTTGCCACTTTCGCTATGATTTGTCATGCAGAAGATCAATTCAAGTTACGTCTGAGGGGAGTTTTCTATGCCGCTTGGATTTCAATGTCTGCTTTCTTCCCCAGTTTGGGGAAGTTCTCAGCTATAATCTGTTCAAGTACCACTTCAGCCCCTTTTTCTCTCTCTTCTTCTTATGGAATTCCTATGATACAGATATTGTTCTATTTGGTTGCCTCACTCATTTCTCAAATTCTCCTTTCATGCTTCTGGATCAATTTATTTCTCTTTTTCTTGGCTTCCTCTTTTTCTATAATTGTGTCTTCTAATTCACCTATTCTCCTCTTTTCCTCTTCAATGTATGCAGTGGTCATCTCCATTTTATTATGCATCTCATTTATAGCATTTTTAATTCATCACAACTATTTTTAAATTCCATAATCTTTGTAGCAATAGCTTCTGTTTCTTCCATTCCTTTTTCAAGCCCAGCAATTAACTTCATGACTATTGTTCTAAATTTTGGTCAGTTATGTTGTTTATATCTGTTTTGAGCAATTCTTTAGCCATCTTTTCTTCCTGGAATTTCTTTAGAGAAGAGTTCTTTCATTTCATCATTTTGCTAACTTTCTGTCTAAGTTTTAAAAGCTTGTTATGCACTCTGCACCTATGAGTTCTGCTACATTATGGAAGCTCATTGCCTGTCCATGGCCTGTCCTTTCAGGAAGTGTTCCTTTAATGGTGTCCTTTGGTCTCTCTTGTTATGCCTTTGGTTATTTTGTTTCCCTACTCATAGTGATATTTGGGACTCTCCACCATGTGTATTTTGACTTGTTTCTTGAGGTAGCCTGGTAAAGGAAAACAGACAGACAAACAGGGAACAAAAGCACACAAATACACAGACAAATCAAACAAACAAGTAAACCAATAGAAAAAATACAACAGCCCAAAGCAAAAACAACAAAAGACAAAGGACAGTCTAAAAGCATAAAACCAGAAATCCCAGCCACAAATGAAAGGAAGTCGGAGGCAGTGCTGGTAGGTGAGCATATACAAAGGAAGAAATGGCAGGGGTTGAGAGAAAGATAAATTAAACATTGACCAGGCAGAAAGACTAAAAGGCTTAATTCAGAGAGAGAAAAAGGAGAATATGGTAGAAGGTGAGGAGAAAGAAAGGAAGATAATGTTACCCAGAGAAACTACATAGCCCGATTCTCCAGAGAGAGAGAAAGGAAGGTAATGAAGGAGGTGTAGAATGTACATCAAGAGAATGGATTAAATGTGACTGTTTAAGCAAACCAATAACCAGAGTGCCCAGTCCAGTGGAGGGGAGAGATAAGAATGAGATAAAAGAAAATATATCTGAATAGCAAGAATTGATCTAGAGTTAATTATGGCAATGCCTCAATGTTGGTCTTGCCCTAGGTTCCAGTAAAAAAAAAAAAAAAAAAAAGATGCAGCTCTCCAGCATGGATGGGCCTGATGTGGTGTAGGCAGATATCACCTCCACTGTGGTTCCCAGGAGGCTGCTCCCTCAGGCCCCGCCTTGGTGGTTGGGAGAAAACTGGTGGCACCCCAGTCCCTTCTTGAACCAAGTGTTGCAAATCACTCTTTTGGGTCCAATCTCCCTGTGCCTCAGGTGTAGCCAAGGTAGGACATGATCTATGTCCCAAGCGCCACCTCCTTTCCAGATCTTAGTCTGTGGGCTTGAATGATACCTCCTGAAATGTAATCCTGCAGGCCAGGGTTCTTCCTACCTGGGGATTGAGGAGGGGGAGTAGGGGAGTGGTCTCTCCTGATGCCGACTGGGATCAGGGCATCCAGCCCAAAGACAGTGCCACACCTTGTAGTTAGAGATAGGATGACAGGATCCTTCTCCATCCAGGGTCGAGGTTTTTCTTCTCTGGGGACAGTTCTATGAGCAGTTTCAGCCATTCTTTCTCTTCCCCTTGTTCCCCTCCCCTCCGCGCCTCTGGGTCCCGTCCTGTTTTTATCTTTCCCAGTTCTCAATCACACACCTATTAGGCTGTCTTCTTAGTGGACTCTGTCTCTTTTCCTCTCAGACTCTTGCAGCTCAGTCTCCTTTGGCTTCAGCCCTTCTTTGAGAGATGCGAGCAGGAAGTGTGGAGCTCCTTATTTCTCTACCATCTTGCCTCCTCTCCTTCTCTGCAATTATTTCAGATTGTACTTATTCTCATGAAGGCACAGAATCTGTCCTATAAGTTCTGAAAGTTTTGCACTGGTCTGTGTCTTACAGTAATTATTTAGATTCCAATCCCAGCTCTACTGTCTACTATCTCTGAAAATTTGAAAAAAAAAATTGCCACTCTTCCTGAGCTTCCATTTCCTCATCTATAAATTGATTACAATATTAATGACCTAACAGGGTGGTAGCCAAATGAGATAATGTTTGTGAACACAGAGAAATGCAAAACCAGAACAAACTATTGATTCTAATAGTAAGGCTTTAAATCTGTATTTGTGGATATTTTGTTTATTTTTTCATAAAGTGGTATTTTAACTTTACTCTTTAATCCTGTTTTATGGGGAAGGATCATAGCTATCAACCAAATCTAATTCCATTTTCACTTTTGAAAGTATTTTTCCCTGGGATAAAGGGCCAAAACAATAAATTAGATCAACAATTTCATTTCACTTTTTTTGTTTTTAATTATGAAGCAAGTAGCATAATTTATATCTCCTAAAGTTCAAGGATAATTTGTCATGTTTTCTCTGTTATTCAATCACAAAGAATTATTTTAAAGAAAGACTCTTAGTCACTATTCTTTATTCCTGTTAAAATATACTCACAAACAAAATTATGGTAGGATATTTAATAGCACAAATCAGATACATTATAATTATTTTCAGTTGTAGACAGCAGGATGTCAAACAAGAATGAAGGTTCTCTAGTATCTTCCATGGCTTTTCTGAGACTAACTAGGGAAGATGGGGTCAATACTTGTTGCAAATTCTAAATTTGTGTCCGTGTATAACACAACACAACCGATACTTAGTAATCACAGTTGGCGAGTTGATTTAAATCACAATGATTACAGCTCATGATCAAAATATTTGTTTTGGAACTGCAAATCATTATGTACATTCACTCATTCGGATATTTACTTTGTAAAAGACAAATCAACCTTTGGAATCTTGTAGCTGTGGGTGGGCAGATCCTACATTACTAACCTAGTAGGTTTCCTCAGAAACATATTTTGTCACTTTATATCACATTGATCTTAAGGTAAGAACCATTTTTCTTTTTAACATTTTTTACATCATAAGCTACTTTGAACTGGTCTAAGCTATAAGTCTAAGCTATAAGTCTATAAGAATTTTCAGGAAAACAATGTACACCTGCTTCACATAAAATTGTACAGACTTTTTAAAGACGCTGATAAGAACCCCAAGGTTAAGCCTTGAATCTCATAGAAGTTCACCATGAGGAGTTAAAAATCCCAATCCTAGTTGATGGTTGCCAACCTGTTTTCTACAGTACTTCTCATGAATAAGTGAGCACTTTGAAGGATAGGATATTATGTGGAATATCAGAATTGCCTTCATCCTCAAACATAGTCCTGATCTCTAAGTAAAGCAATAAATATGCTTCCTTTCAAACTCCAGTGGTTTGAATCATTTTGGTTGTGTGACTAGTATACATTAGTTTTACATAAAAATAATAGATTATTATGCAGAAGTAATCTGATGCCCAGCCTTAGCAAAAAGGCAGTAGCACAACCAGAAAAAAAATTATTTTGTACAACTTTGTGTTTTTAGAAATCTGTGATCTTTTAGAGATCTGCTTTTCCTGCCCTCTTTTGAACAGATTAGAAACTAACTAGAATCCAGACATAGCCCCTCAATGCCAACATTTGGTATGTGCCTAAACTGAGGTTAGAATTCAAATATTCTCAGTTAAAACTTAGTGGTCTTTCTCTTTGAACTTTAAACTCTTCACCTGTTCATATGTATGGGAATTTAAAAAAAAAAAACTTTTTCAGGGAGGCATCTGTATTAGGTGACAGCTGAACCTTTGGCAATTTTATGCTTTCTGTTTTCAATAAAATATTGCCATGATTTTAAAAGTAGTGGGTGGTAACCGTCATTTAGATTTATTTGAATGAGTTTGGGTAAGGCAAAAAACAATGTCCTTCAGGTTTGGTGCCAAACTAAGCATATCCAGGCAGCCCTCAGTCTTCTTGTTCTCAAATTCTTCTAATCTGGTAATTTCCCACTTGTTCTCCGTTCTTGGTACCTTATCTTCCACAAACAGCACCAACTCTGTCCATTTGTTCATCAATACTAATGTATTAGTAGTTCTGCCAGTAACCCCTCCTGTTATATTTCCTAAGGGTGACTGCATCTTAATAAGGATGCCAGCATAAAGCAGCAGGTAAAAGTGCTGAGGGTGGAATTCTACTCCAGAGCAAGAAGAGTAGCATTCTGGTTCTTCAGGAAATGGTTTAGATAAATGGTTTCCTCCTCTACAGCTCTACTGGGCTCCTTTTAACTAAGTTGGCAATCTGTGGTATTTAATAAATTATATTTAATAGATTAACCTACTTACAGGATTAATCTCTGAATCTTTAATCTCCCCATCCTCTTTATGCTGACTCATCAGAATACATAATAGGTGGGCAAAAATGGAAAACACTTCACATTACACATAGAGAAATGCCCCTGGCCACAGCTGAAAAGGTAAAAAAAAAAAAAAAAAAGGGCGGGGTAAATTTACTCTTATCTTTTATATGTCTACAGGGCCTTATTTGCTGGTGTTTAAATCTCTGGGAAAAAGTAGTTGGAAGTTTAAGTATTTTGCTTCCTCTGCTACTGTGTTCTCATGGGGGCAGTGCCCTATTTTTTACCATTATTCATTGTCGTTCTGCTTCTAAATAGCAATACTTCTGAGGATGGTTGTGTAGTGCTGTGGACACTGCTTTACTTGAGCTAGGATGATAGTTCAGAAATGCTGTCACTGAAGATGTGCTTCTAAGAAGGATGCTATTTTGCCATGAGCTGATGAGATCATACATTATATTTAGGATTCATAGGGAAGGAAATTGCTAATGGGTTACAGTCTGGATCTAAACTTTATATTTTATTTAAGTTGCATTAGCTTTAAGAAACAACAACTTTTCTTTTTCTTAGATGATAATTTTCTTTTAAAGTACTTAATCATTTCATGTAGTTGATCATGTAAACAGAGTATAATGTTTTCCAAAATTAACCCAATTAGTGGTATTTTTGTATCAGTGATACTGAGATTGCTAAGATTTTTTAAAGGTATATGTCTTTCTCATGTTAAAGATTTTAGTGAACACTGTAAGGCCTCAAATGTAACAAGAAAATTGGGAATGGTTTTGTTCCTTCTCTACCCCTCAGTTTTAGACAGAACTTAAAAATGTACCTGAAATAATTGCTCAGAAATATTGTATGCTTATTTTCTGAGGCCTGTTTTATTTTAGGTTCCTAAAAAGTGGGGTATTAACCTATTGAGAAAAAATATTTTTTAATGTTTTATCTTTTCTTAAGAGAGAGAGGAAGAGAATGAGTATGGGAGGGGCAGAGCAAGAGAGGGACACAGAATCCAAAGCAGGCTTCAGGCTCTGAGCTGTCAACATAGAGCCCAATGTGGAGCTCAAACTCACAAGCTGTGAGATCATGACCAAAGCCGAAGTTGGACACTTAACTGACTGAGACACCCACGTGCCCCCGAGAAAAGTTTTTTTATAGATAAAATCAAGAAAGCTGGTTATTTTTTTTTGGAGGGGAAATGACCTTTTTTCCTCCCTAAAGATTGACTGCAAGTGGACATGCTATGTTATTATTTTTCTAAGTAAGCTCTTCAATGTGGGCTTGAACTCCTTACGCTGAAATCGAGTCACATATTCTACCAACTGAGATGGTCATGTGCCCCTAGAAATCTGGTTCTTTTAAGACTGACTTGGGACCCCTGGGTGTTTCAGTCAGTTAAGTGCCCAATTTAGGTTCAGATCATGATCTCACAGTTTGTGGGTTCAAACCCCACATCAGGCTCTGTGCTGATAGCTTGGAGCCTGGAACCTGCTTCAGATACTGTGTCTTCCTCTCTCTCTCTGCCCCACTGTCTCTCTCTCTCAAAAAATAAGTAAACATTAAAAAATTTTTTTAAAGACTGACTTCCCTCATGAGATTGGAAAGATGGTGGAGTAAGGAGGACTCTGAGCTCTCCCCATCCCATGTATACCACTAGATTTCATCTACATCCAAGTAATTAACCAGAGGGCAATACGAAGGCTGGCAAAACAAACTCCATAACCAAATCCAGAGAAGTTGCATCAGAAAGCTTCGGAAGGCAGAGGAAGCCTGCTCACAGGAAGGAGAGAGGTGGCCACACTGAGTGGGCACAGAAACAGATCATGGCACCACAGTTCAGTCAGGGAAAGTGAATTCCTATAACGTTTGGCTTTAAAAACCAGAGGGGCTAAAAACAAATAATCCAGTGAAGAAATGGACAAGAGACATGAATAGACAATTCCCCAAAGAAGACATCCAGTTAGCTAATAGACACATGAGAAATGCTCAACATCACTCATCATCAGGGAAATACAAAGTAAAACCACAATGAGATACCAATTTATACCTGTCAGAAAGGCTAAAATTAACAACTCAGCTAACAACAGATGTTGGTGAGGATGCAGAGAAAGAGGAACTCTTCTACATTGCTGGTGAGAATGCAAACTGGTGCAACCACTCTGGAAAATACTATGGAGTTTCTCAAAAAATTAAAAAAGATTTACTCTATGACCCAAAAATTGCACTATAAGGTACTTATCCAAGGTGTGCTGTTTTGAAGGAGTATATGTGCCCCAATGTTTATACCAGTGCTATTGACAATAGCCAAGAATGGAGAGAACCCAAATGTCCACGGATGGATGAATGGATAAAAAGGATGTGATATACATCTATATCTATATCTATATCTATATCTATCTATATCTATCTATCAATCTATCTATCTATTTATCTATAATGGAGTATTGCTTAGCAACCAAAAAGAATGAAATCTTGCCATTTGCAACTACATGGATAGAACTAGAGTGTATTATGCTAAGCAAAATTCATCAGTCAGAGAAAGACAGATATCATATGACTTCATTCATATGAGAAATTTAAGCTATTAAAACAGATGAACATAAGGAAAGGGAGCAAAAATAATATGAAAACAAGGAGGAGGACAAAACATAAGAGACTCTTCCACAGAGAACAAACGGAAGGTTGCTGGAGGAGTTGTGGGTGGTGGGATGGACTAACTGGGTAAGGGGCATTAAGGAAGACACTTGTTGGGATGAGCACTGGGTGTTATACTTAGGGGATGGATCACTGGAATCTACCCCTGAAATAACTGTTGCACTCTATGCTAACTAATTTAGAGGTAAATTAAAAAAAAAAAGATTAAACAACAACAACAACAACAAAAAAACCCCCAAAGAATCCTATGTAATGTGATCAAAACTGTAGTCTAGGGGCTTCTGGGTGGCTCAGTTGGTTGAGCGCCTGACTTTGGCTGAGGTCATGATCTCACAGCTCATGGGTTCAAGCCCCGCATCAGGTTTTGTGCTGACAGATCAGAGCCTGGAGCCTGTCTTCAGATTCTGTCTCTCCCTCTCTCTGTCCCTCCCCTGCTTGCACTGTCTCTCTATGTCTGTCTCAAAAAATAAATAAAACATAAAAAAACTGTACTCTAAAGGGAACTCTTACACTTAAATACTTTCATTAGTTTAAAAGAAAGTAAATAATAACTCAAAAAGGAAAGAAAAACAAAACAAAACAAAACAACAACAGAAACCAGGATATTCGAGAAAATCACAAGAAAAAAACTATGAAGGACAAAATTGAAGTTAAGGAATTAGAAAACAGAATGTTTGTAGACCTAGCAATATATATCCAAATATGTCCTACTTTTTTGTGTTGTACGAGAAAAATAAACAAACGCTAAAATGAGGGGAAAACGTGGGGAAAAAAAAGAACCAGAGAGGCTGAAGTCCATGAGTTTTTAAAACCAGTGGGGGGGTGCCTGGGTGGCTCAGTCGGTTGAGCCTCCGGCTTCGGCCTAGGTCAGATCTCACATTCGTGGGTTCGAGCCCCGCATCGGGCTCTGTGCTGACAGCTGGCTCAGAGCCTGGAGCCTGCTTCGGATTCTGTGTCTCCTTCTCTCTCTGCCCCTCCCCCTCTCATGCTCTGTCTCTCTCTGTATCAAAAATAAAAAAATAAAAAAACATTTTAAAACCAGTGGGACTTGGAGCCTGGAGCTTTAAAAGTCTGCTGACTCAGCACTGGGAGCGCTGGAGGGCAAGTGATAGCTGGGTCTCTGCCCTTAAAGAGACATCAGTCTATGCGGAGAGGCAAGGTACAAACAGCAGCATACACAACATTGGGGGCAAACAAGAGACAAATCTGTTCATAGAGATTTCGAAGCATGTTGGGGATTTTGAAAACACAAGGGAGTTGACAGGCACCATTTTCCTCCCCAGACCCCACAGCATAAACACAGAGGGTCACCTGTGGGGCACTGGACCGACAGTACCTAACCTGTTAACCATGCATGATGCCCACAACTTCTCCTGAGGTCTTCCACTCCAAGCTGACTAGTCTCTCCTCTGGGCTCAGGGAGAATTTTGTTAGTGCACACATCATGCCCACTGTATTGTGTCCAACCACTGCCTGATGAGGCACCCAGCTGTCATGCTTTACCCAGCCATACACCCCCAGCCACCATTCGTGCTGGACCCAGCCATGCCAAACCCTCAGCTGACCAGGCTCCCAGTCTTCAGCCACTGCAACATTTCAGGGAATCCAACATAAGACTACTGGTTCCGTGTAAATACTTGCTAACACCACCACCCCACTCCCAAATCCCCTTGTGGGCATGTCCCCTCAGAGATTCCCTGCTTCACTCCCACTGAGTTTCCGCAGAGAGTAAACACAGCCCACAACAGGTAAAGAGTCAGTGTAGTTGTCTGCAGAAAGGACAAGTGATTCAGACACAACAGCAGGGCATAATCAACACACAGAGGAGACTGTCCCGAAGTGCCAGCTTCTGGTGAACAGGGGACACTGCACTGCAGGGCACTCCAGGGTCTCTTCTTCATAAAATCACTACTTTTAAGAGCAGAAGACATCCCTGACTTTATTAACACAGAAAAACAAACACAAAGAGGCAGACAAAATGAAGAGATAGAGAAATTTATTTCACATGAAAGAACAGGACAGTCCACAACCAGAGATCTAACCAAACAGATGTAAGCAACATATCTGATAGAGAATTTAAAGCAATGCTTATAAAGATACTCACTGGACTTGAGGAAAAAGTGGAAGACATGAGTGAGACCCTTAATAAAGAAATAAGGAATAAATAGCAGAGATAAAGGACTCAATAAAAGAAGTGACAAATTTGCTTGATGGAATGAACAACAGGCTGAAAGAAGTGGAGGAACGAATAATGGCCTAGAAGCTCGAGTAATGGAAAGTATTCAAGCTGAACAATAGAGTGAAAAAAGAATTGTGCAAACTGAGAATCGACTTAGAAACACAAACATAATAACATAAACTTCAAGCATAATACCCTTTGTGTTATAGGAGTCCCAGAAGAAGAGAAAAAGGGGCAAAATATTTGTCTAAAGAAAGGATAGCTAAAAACTTTCCTAATCTGGGAAAGGAAATAGATATCCAATATTAGAGGCACAGAGGATTCTTATCAAAATCAACAAAAGAAAACTTACACCAAGACATATTGTAATTAAATTTGCAAAATATAGTCATAAAGAGAAAATCTTAAAAGCAGCAAGACTCATGAAGTAAGTAACTTATTAAAGAAAATTTATAAGGCTAGCAGAAGATTTTTCAACAGAAACTCTACAAGCCAGAAGGGAGTGGCATGATATATTCAAAGTGCTGAATGGGAAAAATCTGAAGCCAGGAATACTCTACCCAGGCTACCATTCACAAAGAAGGAGAGATAAAGAGTTTTCCAGACAAACAAAAACTAAAGGAATTCATGACCACTAACCCAGCCCTGCAAGAAATATCAAACAGGGCTCTTTGAGTGTGAAGGAGAGAACAAAATGATATTATAAAGATAGGAAGCACAAAAGTAGTAAAAATGAATATTTCTATAAAAATAACTCAAAGAACTCACAAAAAGATATAAGATATAACAGCATATACCTAAAACATGGAGATGAGAGGAGAAAAGAATGGGTTCAAACCTAAATGACCATCAATTTAATATCCACTGCTATGTTCAGAAAAGGCTATATACTATTAATGGTAACAATATATCAAAAACCACAAAAAGGGGCACCTGGGTGGCTCAGTAAGTTAAATTACCGACTGGCTCAGGTCATCATCTCACAGCTCGTGAGTTTGAGCCCTGTGTCCGGCTCTATGCTAACACCTGATCTGCAGCCTGCTTCAGATTCTGTCTCCCTTTCCCTCTGCCCCTTCTCCTCTCTCTCTCTCTCTCTCTCTCTCTCTCTCTCTATCTCTCTCTCTCTCAAGAATAAATAAACATTAAAATTTTTTAAAAAGCACATAAATATGCAAATAAAGAAATAAAGAAAAAGAAATCTAAATATATCACTAAAGGAAATCAGCAGAACATGAAAGAGAGAAAGACAGAAACGATCAGAGAAAATCTTTAGAAACCATTAAAACAATAATAAAATAGCAATTAATATATCTTTGAATATATTTTACTTTGAATATAAATGAACTAAGTGCTCTAAACAAAAGACATAAATGATAGAATGGAAAAAATAAGACTCATCTATATGCTGCCTACAAGAGACTCACTGTAGACCTAAAGACACCTTCAGATTGAAAGTGAGGGGCTGGAGGAACATCTGTCATATTAATGGATATAAAAAATAACCAGAGTAGCAATACTTACTTTGGACAAAATAGACTTTAATCATTTTTTTAATGTTTATTTAATTTTGAGAGAGAGTGACAGAGCAGGAATGGGGGAGGAGCAGAGAGAGAGAGAATAGAATTGGAAGCAGGCTGCAGGCTCTGAGCGGTCATCACAGAGCCTGATGTGGGGCTCGAACCTATGAGCCGTGAGATCATGACCTGAGCCAAAGTTGGCCACTCAACTGACTGAATCACCCAGGCACCCCCAAAATAGACTTTAAAACAAAGACTGTATCACAAGAAATTATATATTAATAAAGACAACAATCCAACAAGAAGATGTAACAAATGTAAATATTCATACACCCAAAAAAGGAGCAAACAAATATATAAAACAGTTAATAACAAACATAAAGGTATTAACTGATAATAGTTTAATAATAGTAGGAGACTTTAATATCCCACCTGCATCAATGGACATATTATATAAACAGAATATCAATAAGGAAACAAGACTTTTATTGGCACATTTGAATGGATTGATTTAACAGATATATTCAGAACACTCCGTTCTAAAACAGCACTTTTCAAGTGGACATGGAATATTCTCCAGAAGATATCACATATTAGCCAATAAAGAAGTAGCAACAAATTCAAGAAGATTGAAACCATATTATGCATCTTTTTTGACCACATTATGAAACTAAAAGTCAACCAGAAGAAAAAATCCAGAAAGATAACAAATACACAGATGTTAAATGGGTCAGCCAGAAATTACAACAATAAATTAAAAAGTACATGGTAACAAATGAAAATGAAAATACAATGGTCTAAAACTTTTTGGAAATTGTAAAAGTGGTTCTAAGATGGAACTATATACAATACAGGTCTATCTCAAGAAGCAAGAAAAATTCCAAGTAATCAACCTAACCTTACACATAGAACAAACAAATCCTAAAAACAGCAGAAGGAATAAGATAATAATGATTAGAGTAGAAAAATAAAACAGGTTATGGCAACTACAAAAACCAATAGAACACATCAATGAAACCAGGAACTAGTGCTTTGAAAAAATTCAATAAAGTTGGTGAACCTCTAGTTAGAGTTATCAAGAAAGAAAAAAGAGAGAGAGAGATAGAGAGAGAGAGAGAGGACTCAAATAAATAAAACAGAAGAGAGAGGAAAAATAACAACCAACACCAAAGAAATACAAACAATTTTAAGAGAATATTATGAAAACCTCCATGCCCACAAATTGGACAACCTAGAAGAAATGGATAAATTCCTAGAAACATATATCCTACCAAAACTCAAATAGGAAGAAATAAAACATCTGAACAGACTGATAAACAGCAAATAAATTGAATGCATAACCAAAAAACTCCCAAGAAATAAAAGTCCAGGACCAGGTGGCTTCACCGGCAAATTCTACCAAACATTTAAAGAAGAGTTAATAATTCCTATTATTCTCAAATTATTCCAAAAAAATAAGAAAAAAAGGAGAACTTTGAAATTCATTCTATGAGGCTAACATTATCTTGATACCAAAACCAGGTAAAGGTGCCATTGAAAAAGAGAACCAGAGGCCAAGATCCCTGTTGAACATTGACGCAAAAGTCCATGATACTAGTAAATGGAATTCAACAATATATTTTAAAAATATATTCACCATGATCAAGTGGGGTTTATTCCTGGGTTGCAAGGATGGTTCTATATCTGCACATTAATCAACTTGATACTTCACATCAGTAAGACAAAGGATAAGGGTCATGTGATCATTGCTTTCTTTAAAAATATTTATTTTGAGAAGGAGAGTGAGGGCGGGGCAGAGAGAGGGAGACAGAGATGTTTAAGTAGGCTGTGAGTGCAGAGCCTGATGTAGGGCTCAGTGTCACAAACCATGGCATCTAAGCCAAAATCTGACTGAGTCACTCAGGCATCCTTCATATGATAATTTCAATAGATGCAGAAAAATCATTTGACAAAGTACAACATCCATTCATGATTTTTTTTAAAAGTTAACAAAGTAGGTTTAGAGGGAACATACCTCAACATAATAAAAGGCTATATATTAAACACCCACAGCTAACATCATCTTCAGTGGAGAAAAACTAAGAACTTTTTCTCTAAAATCAGGAGCATGAGAAGGATGTCCACTCTCACCACTTTAATTCAACATAGTACTGGAAGCCTTAACCACAGTACAACAACAACAACAAAATAAAAGGCATCCAAATCTGTAGGGAAGAAGTAAAACTTCCACTGTTTTGCAGATTACACAGTTCTATATATAGAAAACCCAGGAAGACCATGAAAAAACTGCTAAAACTGATGAACTAAGTAAGTAAATTCACAAGGCACAAAATCAATGTACACAAATCTCTTGTGTTTCTATCCACCCATAATGAAGCAGCAGAAGGAGAAATTCAGAAAATAATCCCATTTACAGTTGCACCAGAATTAGTTAAATATCTGGGAATAAACTAAAAGAGATGGAAGATTGTACTCTGAAAAATATGATAAAAAAATTGAAGATGACACAAAGAAATGGAAAAACATTCTGTGCTCATGGATTGGAAGAACTAATACAAGTTTAAGTGTTTAAACTACCCAAACCAAGGTATGTGTTTAACGAAATCTGCATCAAAATATCAGTAGCATTTTTCACAGAGCTATAACAAACAATCCTAAAATTTTATGGAATCACAAAAGTCCCTGCATAGCCAAAGCAATCTTTAAAAAGAAAAGCAAAGCAGGGCACCTGGGTGGCTCAGTCAGTGAAGTGCCCGACTTCAGCTCAGGTTGTGATCTCACAGTCTGTGAGTTCGAGCCCTGTGCTGACAAACAGCCTGACACCTGCTTCAGAATCCTGTCTCCCTCTCTCTGATCCTGCCCCCTTGTGCTCTGTCTCTGTCTCTCAAAAATGAATAAATGTAAAAAAAAGTTTTTAATGGAAACAAAAGAAAAGCTGGAAACATCACAATTCAGGATTCCAAGTTATAGTACAAAGCTATAGTAATCAAAACTCTCATACTGGCACAAAAATAGACACATAGATCAAGAGAACACAATGGAAAACCCAGAAATAAACCCACAACTATATGACCAGTTAACCTTCAACCAAGCAGGAAAGAATATCCAATTGGAAAAGGACAGTCTCTTCAACAAATGGTTTTGGGAAAACTGGACAACAATATTGGAAAAAATGAAACTAGACCAGTTTCCTACATCGTACACAAAAATAAATTCAAAATGGATTGAAGTGCTAAATGTGAGAATTGAACCATAAAATTACTAGCAGAACACACAAGCGTTAACCTCCTTGACATGGGCTATAGCAAGTTCTAGATATGTCTCCTGGGAAAAGAAAACAAAAGCAAAAATAGACTACAGCAACTACATCAAAATAAAAAGCTTCTGCACAGCAAAGGAAACAACCAGCAAAACTAAAATGAAACTTACAGAATGGAACAAGATACTTGTCAATGACATACCCAATTAAGGCTTAGTATCCAAAAAATATAAGCTGAGTTTTAGCTTATGGGCAAGTAATAAATTGTATCATTTATCTTGAATGTATCATAGATAAGCTGCTATATAACGATTGCCACTTCAGATAGCTGTGAAATTAGGTGATTAACTAGTTGTTACTTAACCTTCTAATTTCTGTATAAGTCTAATTACATGAAATAGAAGCGGGGATTTTGATTTTTTACTTTGCTTTTCTGTTTGGGGTGTCATTGTAACTACTGTATTGTAAATGATGGAAAATAATTGCATATGTTAAAAAATAAGTTTAAAAAAATAAATAAAAAAAATTAAAAAAAGTAGTGATACAACTCAACACTTGCCTCTCAAAAAAGACACTTGTTAAGATGAGCACTGGGTGTTACACATGAGGGGTGCATTACTGGAATCTACTCCTGAAGTCATTATTGCATGGTATCCTAACTAACTTGGATGTAAATTTAAATAATAATAATAGTAGTAATAATAATAATAATAATAATAAAATAATTCAGTTAAACCTGGGTAGGAGGTACAAATAAACATTTCTCCAAAGAAGACATGCCAGTAGACATATGAAAGGGTGTTCATCATTAGTTACCAGCAGGAAACAGCAAATAAAAACTACAGTGAGATATCACTTCACACCTGTCAGAATGGCTAACATAATCCACACAGGAAACAATAGGTGTTGGCGAGAATGTGGAGAAAGGGGAACCCTCTTGGACTGTTGGTAAAAATGAAAACTGGTGCAGGTACTGTGGAAAGCAGTGTGGAGTTTCCTCAAAAAGTTAAAAATAGAACTTTATGATCCAGTAAGCACACTACTGGGTATTTACACAATATAAAAACACTAATTGAAAGAGATATATGTACCCTTATATTTATAGAAGCATTATATACAATAGCCAAGATATGGAATCAGCCTAAGTGTCCATTGGTTGATGAATGAATAAGAAGTTGTGGTGTATGTATTTGAATGGAATATTATTCAGCCATTAAAAAGAATGAAATATTGCCATTCGCAACAACATGGATGGAGCTATAGAATAAAATGTTAATAAGCAAAATAAGTCAGAGAGAGACAAATACTATATGATCTCACTTATATGAAGAATTTGAGAAACAAAACAAACAAAGGGGAAGAGAGTGAGAGATAAACAAACAGACTCTTAACTCTAGAGAACAGACTGGTGGTTACAGAAAGGAGGTGGGCAGGGGCATGGGTGAAGTAGGTGATGGGGATTAAGGAGTGCACTTGTGATGAGCACTAGGTATTGTATGGAAATGTTTGAATCACTATATCATGCACCTGCGACTAACATAACACTGTATGTTAAATAGCTGGAACTAAAATAAAAATTTAAAAAAACCTGAGTTTCCTAGATTTAATTCATTGACTTCCGCATTTGTTTTTTATTTCTAGTACAAAGTTAACTCTTGAGTGGCAGTCTCAGGCTTTCACATAATTTCAAACTGTCTCAAGACATAATTATGTTTCACAATTTTTGGTGTGTGTGGGGACATGAAAAAAATAAAATAGTATTCACAACTGTAACTTTAAAATGACTTTCTTTCACTAGTGGCATAATGCATTTTTGTGATTTGTATAAATACATATATATATATGTATGTATATACATACATATATATAATTTTTAAAGAAAGTATTCACATTTTATGGAAATGTTATATATTTTACATTCTTATTTTTCAAAATATCAACATGTATTTATTTAAAGAAATGAGAAATATTTTTAAATGTATCACTCTTCAAAACAACAAATAGAAATTGTGAAAGCAATCTCAATCACATTACAATAAATTTGATTAGCAAGAAGGTGAAATTGTCCAGTAATAGCTTTTAAGCAGATTATTTAATTTTAAATAGTGCATATTGCACATTGTATGAAACCGAGATGGAAAAATACATTTCAGTTTGTTTAAAGACCTTTAACAGTAAGGTTTATCAGTGTGCAATTTATTTTTGTATTTAATAATGTTTTGCTAAATTCTTTCTCTCATTTTTTTCATGATATTTTTTATTTCATTTTTGAAAGAACCATTCTTTGTTAGGGAAGAAAATGTTTAAGTCATCTTTGTCTTAATTTTTATCTTTTTCTTACTCTGCCACTGACTCAGAAAGAAGTTACCTTTTATCAGCTCCATAAATAAACCCACAGAAACCAATTTGTGGTCTGTAGTTGCTTAGGACCCTGCTGCTGGATTTCCCAATAGCCTGGGCAGTTCTGCTAAATTGAGAGGATCACTAATTTTTATTTGGGAAAAACAAGGGCAGGTCAGCAGTGATTGCAGCCCACATTCAGAGTGGTGGCAATTAGGTTGTAGTGATTTGGCTGCTTGTTTGATTGGAATTCTCAGTATGTGGTCTGAGCAAAAACACATCAGCTCTTAGGACTCCCTGTTAGATGCATCTAATGTATTTTGACCAATAGTTGAAAGTGCAGGACGGCTATTTGCTCAAAGCTGCAGTCAGCATGCATAAAAACTGTGTGAGTGCTCTTAATTCAATGGCATCAGACTTGCAACAAAATGGGAATAATTTGAGCTCTCTCATCAGAAATTTTCTATCAGTACATTCATTTTTATTGATCCTTTGACCCAAAATGCTTGTTCATTTCACTTCTTTCTCTAGTTTGAGCTTACTTTTCTGGATAGAGTTGTGCCAAACACTGAAGTTACTGCTTTTGCTTTTTCTATTCCAAATATATCTTCGCTTTGAAACAAAGTCATTCATTACTGAAAACAATGTGTACACCTTTGTGATTCTGAATTTGTACACTTTAATTAAAGGTAATTTAGGAGAATACCATTAAAGTTTCTGGATTCTTTCCTTCAAAATTAAAATAATTCAAATTGAGAAGTTCACATTTTAAATCATAGACATCTCATTGTTTTTTTGTTCTCCAAATAGACATAATACTATTTTGTTGATTGTTTAAGTTTTGTTTTCTTTATTAATTCACATGATGATACCAAAGCAATTTTATTGAATTTGAGAATTCTCCCCAAAATGAAAGGCTGAGCAGAAAAAGATCTTAGAATTCATGTAGTATTATTTTCCCCAGATAAGAAAACAGAGCCATAGAAACTTAGCAACCTTCCTTTGACATGGATAGAAATGACATTTTAATCCAGGAGTTTTAATTTATGTATTTCTATTTTAGTGTGAGGAATCGTTCTTTTAGGTGGATATTGAAAAAAAAAAGTTTCTGAATTCCTGAGAGTAATTTAGCTTCCTTGTGCAACTTTTCCCATTTTTAATTTTTTAAATGTTTATTTATTTCTGAGAGGGAAAGCATGAGTGGGGGAGGGGCAGAGTGGGAGTCCAAGGATCAGAAATGGACTCTGCACTGACAGCAGGGAGCCTGATGTGGGGCTTGAACTCACAAACTGTGAGATCATTACCTGAGCCAAAGTCAGACTCAACCAACTGACACACTTCCCAAGTTTTCTATTTCATTTCTGTACAAGCATGCACAGATGCTAGTTACTTATAAATTTTACATTTTGGTAGCCCAAACTCATGAAACCTTCTTTCTCGGAAGTTTATTTTGCCATATCATGAAAATAATTGATTGGCTTTGGGGACATGGACAATTTATATACCTGCACTTTACATGAGTACTACATCAGCACTTATTTTATCTTGATGAAAATGAGAACTCTAATTTGGCAAAGTACAAATAGAGGGATGAGCTTTATTCATAATTTTTATAGATTTTCCATTTTTTACAATTAATTCCATTTTCAATGACTAGAAATTTTATGTTTTATCTTAGGAAATTGGAGCTATAGAGATGAGAAAAATTTTATGCCCATCAAATCTATACTTGCCTTTTTATACAGCCAATGAAAATCATGCTGATATCTAGGTCAACTTTTTTCATAGTTACACACTTCGTTTTTTCTAGTTACCTAGACGGATCTTAAACAACAGCAGAACAAAGTGTTGGGAATCACCAAGAGCCATAATTATTAAAACAATCCAGAAGATCTAAACCAACATCAGAGCCATAGGCATGGAGAGGAGGAAATGTATGTGGTTAATATTTTTTACCCATAATCAATGAATTGAGTGGCGATAGCTGTGGTGAATAAGAGTAATATCTCAATTGTTTTCATCTGCAGCTGGGCGTACGGCTTTCAGGGTGTGACGGTTAAGAGTGTAGGCAGTCCGTTCCAATTCCAGCTCCAGTGCTTATCAGCGGCACGCATTGATACTAACTTTACTTCTTTGCGTACCAGTTTCATTTTTAAATTGGTGATATTATTAATATCTTCCATGTATCTTTGTGGAGTACTTACATCAGATATTGCAAATGTCAGGCATAGAGAAAATGCTGAATAAATGTTATTTTTATTGTTCACTGAGATAGAGAATGTAGGAGCAAATGAATAGAAGCAAGGTGACTGAAAATGTCATAACTTGAACTGTGCATGTCTTTGACACATCTTTGTATAAATGACCAGGAGTAAGTTTGGTATATATGTTTGGGGGCTGCACATTTGAGATTTATCAGTCATATGCCATTTTGTGAAACATGACTGTATCTGAAGCTGCAGTAAGAGACGGTATAAAATGAGGAAGGTGAGGCACCTAGGTGGCTCAGTCATTCAACCATCTGACTCTTGGTGTCAGCTCAGGTCATGAGCTCACGTTTTGTGAGTTTGTCAAGCCCTGTGCTAAGCCCCACAGTAACAGTGGAAGTCTGCTTGGGTGCCAGAGGCCCGCTCCGGCTGGTCCAGGGTTCCCTGAAGGGGTAGCGGCGTCAGTGAAAAATCCACGTGGTTTTTTTTATTTCTTGGTCACCAGCCTGGCATCATCTCTATCTCTCTGGCATCCCTCTGGCATCTCTCTGGTATCTCTCTGGTATCTTTCTAGCTTGCCAGGTTTTGGGCCTTTATTTATAGATTTAAGTGTTAACATGACATCAAAAAATGGAATTTTTACAAATAATTCTCAGGGATAAAGATGCTTTGAAAAGGGTGCAGAAACAGGTTTATCAGAGGCATTTTTGCAGAACTATTCTAATTACAGTGAGGTAACTTACACATCATAGGATAACGGGATATTTTCAGTGAAAAGCAGATAACATACATATTTGTTTGAACAGGTAGTAAATCTTACAACTTAAGAAGATAGCAGGATGTTTTCAGTGAGAAGCTGATAGCAAACACATTTTATAATAATAACGCTAAGATTCAGGCATAAACAGGGCTAGGAGGCATTCTGTCTGGCTCCTAAGAGGAAGAATGTATTCATGATGGTTAGTAAATAAATCTTTTGTCAACCTTGTTCTTTGATGTTGAAGGTGTAAGCGCCATAGGTGCCCTGGAAGAGCTGGCCTTTGCATATGAGTTTAAGTTGTAACTACTCTTACCCATCCTCACAATGGGCACCAAATTAGCATATATATGCGCAGTAACTTATGCCAGGCTCTTGTTTGTTTCTTATTCCTAAATTAGGCTCTTTTTCTCCAGGCCAGAGTAAATATTATTCTTGTGTTCTTTAACCCTCCTTTATTATCCATGTCTTAAGCTTGTGAAGCTCAATAGAAGAGCCTTTTGACAAACATCTGCAGTGCTTCGTTTAAATTCCTCTTTATAGAGGTGGGAATATGCTTCTTCCCATGAGGTATCTGTGTGGGGAATATCGGTCTGATTTGGAACATTGTGAGGCCTAATCAATAGCAACAGGCTTAATTTCACATGAGCAGCAGTAGCAGAAGGAGATACTAGTTTCCACCACTCATGGCAGGAGCTGTGCACGTCTGCCATTTCTTTACTGTGACCTCGTCATCCAGCAAGGCCGGTGCAGCTCCCAGCACCTGGGATTCTTTCTCTCCCTCTCTTTCTGCCCCTCCCCTCTGTGATTTCTCTCTTTCTCAAAAATAAATAAACATTAAAAAATTAACAATAAGAATGTGAAAGTCAAAGTATGAAAGATGAAGTGCTGAGGTAACCTAACATGTCATTAATGAAGGAGGAATAATCAGAGTGATAGGAAGAAAACTAGAGGAAAACAATGTCATAGAAGTCAGTAGAGAAGTTTTAAGTTGGTAACAGTAGTCAGCAGAACCAAATGTTAAATAACACAGGTAAAATAACTGAAATTTTAGTTGGCATTGGAATTGTCAATATGGAGATTATTGGCAACTCTGGATATTGCAGTCAGTGCCAGGAATCTCTAAGTAAGTGTTTAAGTTATGAAGGGAACGTTTCAAAGTGGAGTTAGTCAAGGTTAACCACTTTTTCTGAGAGGGGATGACTGAGAAGAGGATAATTGAGAAAAGTAGTAGTTTTATAAAATGTGAAACTTGCAAGTGTTTCCTTTCTTTGCTTTTTATTTTGAGATATTCGAGCTGCCTTTCAAGTTCTCTTCAGTGTAATTATGTTGTAGATACTACAGTTACAGTTTAACAAAACAAAATATCTTTCTGTATGTAAGATCATTGACACACCTTCCAACCCAACAAAGATTGTTGCTCTTTCAAATATTCCTAGTCAATTCCCATGGAACATCCACTAAGTGTCAAGTGAATGTCAATTTCCTATTCCAAAAAAATATGTATGCAGTTCATGGAGTCCTGGTCAAATTTCTTAAACATATATAGGTGCAGCTCCTGATATTCAATGTCTATATGGTTGACTTACACTTTATAGGATGGGTGCCACTTGATGTGATGCTTAAATTGTGATAAAATTGATGTTCAGCAGGGAAATGAGCCTTAGATCTGTTAGCCACGCCTATCAGTCAGAAACATCAGTGAGTTAGGCATGTGGTAACAGTGCAGTCACTAACCATCAACAAGCTACCATTTGTGAGTCCCACATGTCAAGGAAAGGTATGCAAATCTGCCTTAGAAAGCAGTAAAGCAGAAATGTCACTAATGTGTGCACACTGTCACGCCTAATATGCCCTGGTTCTTATCAAAACAATTAATGTAATAGTATGTGTCTTTGAATATCTATCTGTGGATTGTTATTTGGAAGATATGCAATGTAAGTAGCAGTGAGCATATTCTGCTAGTTACCCGGTATGAATACCTAACATTGTAGCTTATTTTAGACCTACCTGCTAACAAGAATCTGAAATTATCATTGGTGGGGTGCCTGAGTGGTTCAGTCAGTTAAGCAACCAACTTCGGCTCTGGTCATGATCTCACAGTCAATGGGTTCGAGCTCCGAGTGGGGCTCTGCGCTGTCAGCTCAGAGCCTGGAGCCTGCTTTACATTCTGTGTCTTCCTCTCTCTCTGACCCTCCTCTGCTCACTCTTTGTCTCTCAAAATAAAAAAATAAAAAACAAAAAACTTTTGAAATGATCATTGGTAAAGCATATTTCATCCCACAATTTAGATGGGTACATATCTCTCCTACATTTTAAATACAAATGAATATCTAGGCTTTCTGATTCTTGGACTATGCTCTACACTTAATGCTATATACTCACTATAACTATAGTTGGTGCTATATACTCACTAATCATTTTTCAACCCAATTTTTTTGACAAAGTGGATTACTATTATTAATAAAGAAGCCACAGGGGCATCTGAAGGACTCAGTAAGTTGAGTGTCTGACTTTGGCTCAGGTCCTGATCCTATGGTTTGTGGGTTCGAGTTTTGACACCTTGGGGCTCTGTGTTGACACCTTGGAGCCTGGCACCTGCTTCAGATTCTGTGTCTCCCTCTCTGCCCCTCCTCCTCTTGCATTCTCTTGCATTCTCTCTCTCTCTCTCTCAAAATCTAAACATTAAAAGTTAAAAAAATAAAGAAGCCATTAATTATGAGTTTCATTAATAAGGAACTCAGATTGTCAGGGTAGCAAAAAAGTAGATATAGAATGTAGGGAAAGGACTGCTGGGTTGGTGTAGAGTTTTCAATTAGCAAGACAGTGAGAATGCAGGAATACTGAGGTAATAAGGATTTTAGTTACAGGGTGGATGAAAATGTTGACCTGAGGCCAACCCAGAAATGGAAGCAGGAGGAGGGAAGGGGACTGAGATAGACTGAGGGAAGAATCAGAGTCAGGAACTTTATAGTCATGCTGAAAAAATGATTTAGAGGAAGAAGGAGAGGTTGAATCATACAAAGTAATTGTAAGAAAGAATTTCAGTGAGATACAAAGTTGGTTTTAAATTTACCTATGGATTGAGGCCAATTGTTTACATGATTATATTTTAAAATCTTTTATGAAAGCATTATCTTATATTCTTTTCATTAAACATATATTTTATTAGGTAGTATAGCTTTAATATCTGTTCACAGAATTATACCAGAGACTAAAGAAGTTTCAAAAGAAGGGCACATTCTCTAAAATTTTCACCTGTTTCCTGGTATACAGGAATGTATAACCTCACAAATTCCCTCTTTTCTATAATTTATTTCATGATAGAAAACATACTTTATAAATTTTCCCCTTTTATAATATTATGGGTCTCCTTAACTACTGGTATTAATAACATATTTTAAAATCAGCTTTAGTGTACTAAGATTCAAAATCAGTGATCATAGTGTAAGATTTAATTTTCAACATTGTTGCTCAGGGAATTTTTGAAAATGATTAGTGCACAATAAAATTTTAAATTAGCTTTTAAATTTATAATGTCAGTTCTTATGTAAATTATGCAAAAAGCCATGTAAATCAGGGTTCTAAACACAAACAACATATTTTTAAACAACATACTTGATCATGCGTGCGTATGAGTCGATTACTCACTTTTTCTGTGAAAATTAAAAGCAAAATATGAAGTGTCAGAAAACGATAACAATAAAACACAAAAAAATATAACAAAAGAAACAACAGGAAAACCAATACTAAAGAGCAGAGGAAAAACCCAAGCTCTTGTAAGAACAACTTGAGTAACATTGGGCAGTGATTCAACGTTCTTGAGACACATTCTTTCTAACCTTTAAACAGGGAGTATTCTATCAAAGATATCTACCTCAAAGTTAAGTGCATTCTATAAACCTCAGAATGTTTTTTATAAGACTTATAATAATGTGTGGTTTCGTTTCTAAATAGAAAGGGTGAGAGTATCTTCATGCATACTATTGAACACCACTACTATTAAATATTGCTTTATTCTATGAAATGCACATTCTTTAATGAAAAGGCTCCTTTAGGGAAATGTGAAGTTTGTAGCACTAAAAGTTCAAAATTACATGCAGGTCTCACACATGCTGTATCCATTCATGGAAATATTAAAATGCTTAAGATGTTCAAGAACAGAGAGGTAAAGAAAGGTACAAATCAAATTTAAAAGCTATTTTAAATCTTAAAATTAAATGGCACAATTTAAATTCTAATGTATTACAAAGAAGTGTTTGAAATGTTGAGTGCTTATGTAAGTAAGAAATTTCATTTTTTCTAAACTCCTAAATATATTCCTACATCTAGATAAACGTTTTATAACTTTTTGGCTTATTTACGTAAACTCCTTGATTCTAAGACTAGCAGGGGTATATTGAGAAAGGTTGTGAAGAGCAGAATCCTTTAGGAATTGCTACTGGCTTTTAAAAATGTCACTTTCACATTTTGACAATATGTAAACTATCTTTATCATTCCTTCCTCCTGGGCTTCTTTTCCCCTTTATCTAGCATATGTGAATTGTAGACGCAGATAGCATATTACTGAAGTTAGAATGGGAGGCTCTGAATCAGACTGCCTGCATTTAAATCCTATCTTGACTACTTACTGACTGGCAGGTTTTGGGGAAGTAACTCAGAATTTCTCTGCTTTACATTTCTCATCTAGAAATAAGGGGAATCAACAGTAGTTTCTACTTTATTAGTTTGCATTTGATCATGAAAAGAAATGGCCAATGTAATATGCAGAGGCACCCATCACATGGTAACTCCTCAATGTTACTTTGGTTAGGTTCTGTGGGCCCTATGTTCTTTGGAAGCTTAACAAAAGTTTATAGCAACACTTTGTAAGATTTTCACAGCATCCACTGAAAGTATGTAGAAAACATTATTTCTGATATAGTTCTGATATAGTTTTCTATTAGTTCTGAACAAGAACTGTTTGTCAAATTAGACAGACTAGAAGTCACTCAGTGGAGTTTTTGACATTAATCATTTCATGTATAGTGTGTAGTAGCAAGATTCACCAACTAACTAAGTAATGAAAACATATATATATTTTTTTCCCATCTAAGTACCTAGAATTCTACAATACTCTCACTTTCTGAATACATGCAGAAGTATAGAGCATGATTTCTGTTCTAATGTAGATGATATATTTTTTTATCAATAGATATAGAAAAAGGATTTCTAAGTTTCAGTAGCCATTTCTAGGAAAAATTCAATGTTGCTGGTGATTAAGACACAACTCTTTTCACTTTATAAGAGAGAAATATTTATAAGATTGCTGTACTCACTGAAGTCTTGAGTATAATTCAGGACTAGTAGTAAAACATAAAAATAAGTTGTGGGGCACATGGGTGGCTTAGTCAATTAAGCATCCAACTCATGATCTCAGCTTAGGTCTTGATCTCAGATTCATGAGTTCAAGCCCTGTGCTGGGCTCTATGCTGGGCATGAAGCCAACTTACAAAAAATTAAATTAAGTTAAGAAATAACTAAGTTGCATAACTATGATGTCGTGAGCAAACTTCCTTGAATGCGAAGACATGTTGCCGCCCCATCTTCCACAGCTGAAGTAGAGTAAAAGACGACAGTCCTGCAGTTCTCAGTCTTCATGTAGGAGTGTCCTTGCTGGGCTCAGACCACGGAAGCCACCAGCTGTGTTGTGCGTGGCACAAGAAGCAGTAGTGCTCTCGAGATTGTATCGGCTTGTAATGTTACCTGGATATGTACTCTTAGTGTTGCTCATTTACAAATCTGATAAGAGCCAAAGTGAAGAGAGTTGAGTATCCATCACCATTATCCCCTATTTGTGAAGGTGTTCCAGTCTTTGATGTCTGTTTAAATCAAACCACAAAATAAATCTCTATATAACATCTAATGGAAGAAACCAAAATAATTTTAAAAAATGTAGTTGAGGAAAGAACACATATATGTAAAAATGTATGATGAAGTGTGTATTAGTATTAGAACAAGACTATAAATGCAAAATAAATTATGGTTGCATAGAATAGGTGTTTAGAGTTTGGATTAGAAGGCATAAATAATGGAGGCATCTGGGTGGCTCAATTGGTTAAGCATCTGACTCTTGATTTCAGCACAGGTAATGATCTCACAGTTTGTGAGATCAAGCACTGAGTCAGGCTTCACACTGACAGTGGAGAGCCTGCTTGGGATTCTCTCTCCCTCTCTCTCTGCCCCCCACCCCACATTTTTTCTCTCTCTTAAAAAAAGCAATTAAGAAAGATTTAGAAAGAATTAATTTTTGAATGAGAAGTAAGGGGCTACCTCTAGAGAAAGGGAAAAGCAAAAAGTTTGATTATGTGTAGAAAGGAGCATTTGGATCAGATGTAAGAAATCATGAAGAACCTCAAATGCCCAGTTCTTTTTTCATCGTATTTTATTTATTTATTTATTTATGCATGTATGTATGTCTTGAAAGAGAGAGAGAGAGAGAAGCAAGGGGAGGGGCAGAGGGAGAGAAAGAATCTTCAGCAGGTACCAAGCCCAGCTTGGAGCCCAATGTAGGGCTCGATTTCATAATTGAGTATCCTCATGCATAACTTTGAACACTACCATTATTAAATATTGCTTTGGATCACGACCTGAGGCAAAATCAAGAGTTGGACACTTAACAGACTGAGCCATTAAGGTGCCCTCAAATGCTCACTTTTTTTGTGGTCAGTAAATGGCACAATTTCTCTCTAGAGTTCAGGAGCAAATGACCAGACAATCATTAAATAATTCATGGGATCACATGATCTTTGTTACTCAATTAAATTTTGTTGTTAAATGTGTTATTTTAATTGAACTGTTTAATTATATATGATTTTTTTAATGAACTGTGATTCTCTGGTAAATATTCAGCTTTGAATAGAATATTTTCCATCCTGGTACATTAAAGGTTTTTGATGTACATTAGTTATGATCTCAAATATTTTATGTTTAGTAGTGTGCCCTTAATCTGAAAATTGTGAACTGTTTCAGATTACAGCAGTCACTTGGATGTGGGATAACAGTTCTATAGATGATAAGCATAATTTGATAGATGGTGCTCTCTGAATCTATGAGAAAACATATCTACATAATGAGTAATACAGTGGAAAAAAGTTGTGAGTGGTTCATTTTTTATGCAACATAAAAGAGAAAAAAGATTTAAGGGTCATATGTATATGTATATATATATATATATATATATATATATATATATATATATGAAGATCATAGTATGTTTTAATAAGGTATGTTGTCTTTTAAGAAAAGAAAATGTGTTTGTAGTTAATCAAATTAATATCTTTTAGCATGAATTCTTATATTAGAGAAATATTTAAGAATTGCATTCATTCTTTAAATGTGATGGTTATAATACTTTATATTAAAGCAACTCTTTTGATGGAATTATTTCTTAGCACTAATTACTCAATTTCATTAGTCTATAAATTGTCTATTATTTCTATCCTTTTCTATCTCATCAGCTGACTTAGATATAGCATCGAATAGCTACCAAAAAATGTGAATTCACAGTGTGTTCCTCCTTCCCCCTTTTATTTCCTTTTAGGGAAATCCTGAGGGGTTTGACACTTTTCATCCTCCAGCCATTAATCATCCTGTAAGGAAAGGCTATCCATTGGTGAGTCCCATTCATTCTAATAGCTCTTTTCAAACCTGTGTGAATTGATTGTAATCCAGAACAAAGAAGACTAATGACATGTAACATCACTAGGTGGGTAAAGTCTTCTTTTCCAACAAAATTTGTAACATCAGGATTGTGTTTTGTTTTTAATTAATTGACTAATAGGGGTACTATTAAACCCTGTAGTTGTAAAATTGAAATTATATAGAGAATGGAAATTAGCAGTTTTTAAAGTCTCAAATTGTGGTGGTATTACTTATATGATTTTGTTAATTTAACCATGACCCACAAGCAATAGTTGAATGAACATCATGAATAAGTCTGAAGCTGCAGTCAAATAAAAGCTAATAAATTTTATCAACTTTGGTAATATATGTTATTTTGCATGTTGAAATTCAATTTTAAAGTTAAATAATTCTCATGTATTTTTATGCCTTAAAGCCCAATGCATGCTTTTTTTGCAATTTATTATTATTATTTTCTATCTATAAATGGCATTAATGTATCCTAATATGATGTTTCTGTACAACCCTCACCTCAGTTGTCCCACAAAGGTAATTTTCTTTCTCTATCTTACATACACACACACACTCACACTCACTCATTCCTTAAAATATCATATTTTATTTTATATGTTATACTTAGGTTTAAATTTATGTGTTATGTTTAGGTCACAATTATTTGGAATATTTCCAATTTCTCTCAGCTACAGTTTTTGAGCTTTATCTTATGCCCTCACATGCTTTCTTGCTATGAGTTTCAAATATTTTTGATGAAAAAAATCCATCACTTAAAATGTTAATTATACATCCCAATATATGCACATTATTTATAAATTACATTAATTTATCACTATCTTTAGATAGACACATAAAAGTAAAATAATGAAATGCTCCTAAATGTAATTTTAAAAGATACAATGACATTGTATATATTCTCTCTATGTATATTATATATTATCTCTTTAGAAATCCTTTGCTTTTTCCTATTTTTGTATACTCCCAGAAGTTGTATTGGGTACTCAAAGAGTCTAAAAATCCTCACTTGAAGCATTAGATTGTATAGATATATGGTATACTGCAAGTCAGTGAGTGTGTTTATACATTTATATGCACAAATGTGTGTGTGTGTGCATATGGTTGATTTAGATAGGATTGGCTGGATCAAGAGTTTGGGGTGGCTTAGAGTCACAGCCAATGATCTTATCTGAATATTCCTCTTCTGGAAAGCTTAGAGAGTAAGATAACCCAGAGGGGTTGTTATAGAGAATTGAAGAGCCAAATAAATAGGAGGGATACCTTGTATCATATGGAATACCTCCAATGATATCTTATCAAGTTGATATCTTGGCAAAAATAGACTCACACCATTTATCATCACTGTGTGATAGAATTCCTTAGTTACACATAGGCTTGCCAATTTTTTTTCTCATAAGGTCCTCAGTGGTGAGCCATTATAAAGAGTTAAGGGGAAGATTAAGTGGTTAGAATGAAAATCACTTAATCTTATTGTTTCTGTATATGTGAACCAACAATCCCATAAAAGTTATTTTTCACAGAACAACATCAAGTTAATTTCTTTTGGTTGTTGAATATAAATCAAGAGCTTCCCATCCCTGTCCTTACAAAAGGAGCTCACGTTTTACTGGAGTCAAATCTCAGTTCAAATCTGAAGCCAGGCAGGGAGATGGTGTGATAATCCATGACAAATTTAGGATTTACAAAACAAGGCAATTTTCATTAAATCTTTAATAGCAAAGGGTTCATAATTGCTGGTCCCATTTAACGGAGCTCTCTTCTAATTTAAAAGCCTAACACTGCAGAGCCAGTTTAAAAATCCATTTAGATGCTCTCTTGTCCAGGAACCAACTCTCTACCTCTCATCTTTGAAAACCTCATGCCAAATACCTTGCCGAAATGCAAATCTATTGTATCTACTTCATTCATCAATCTACTGGTTTTTAAAAAATGCTTATTAAAATAAATAAAAGCTAGAAGAAACGAAATGATACTTGTCTGACAAAACTCAGTAAATCCTTAATGACCCTTAACAATTATGGCTTTCTTCACAGGAATCTCCGGTGATAGAGAATATAGAAAATTCCTTTAAATTTAAGGGTACTTTGGGGATCAAGTCCTACCTCACCTTGTCATAGTACATGTAATCTAGCTTGTCTATAGCAAACAAATGAACAACCTCACCCCCAATAAAATACAACTCACTATTACCTGACATTAGGTTACTATACTTGGGCTCTGGTATTTCTTTACGGCTTGATCTAGAGAAAAAGAAAGCACAGCAATCAGTTTTGCTGTTTCACTTAGGGTTGAATTTTTCCTGTTCTGTGTTCTGAGCAGTCAGCCAATTCAAAAAGGTGTCTGAGTTGTTAGATGATGAGAAAAAAATGGAGAGAAAAGGAAAATTAATTTGCTACCTTCCAAGAACACAGGCGAAGTTTAAAGCAGCTTTGTACTCAAAATTGCTAGTGAAAAATCACAAGCCATGGAATCCAAGTGTGAAAATGAGGTGAGGTGTGGTTCTAACAAGGTGGTTAGTTTGACTCTTTACTGAATAAGCTATGTGAATCACTTAAGACATGGCGACCCACTGCTCCAACTTTCAAGATTTCCCCAATTGGTATTTTTCTAATTAGGTAGACTTCCCATGGTGTCTAACCCTTCACCAGGCCCTTATTAACAGTTTCTTTTGCTGTAAGTCTTCCCTTTCCCAAGATATCCCTTTCAAGAGTTAATATTAGGTCAAGGACTTACTTTTCCTTTCCTTTTAGTCTATACCTTTCATGCTTGAACTCATCTACTCTTGTAGCTTCAGAGATTATTTATCTCTAGTGACACTCAATTTAATATGTTCTCTTAAGATCTCATTCCTGAGAATCATATTAACATATCTATTTGATAGCACATTAAACTTCTCAACTTTCAATATATTAAAATTGAACTCATAGTAGTTTTTCACACACCTATTTTTTTCTTTCCTGTTTCTCTGAAGTATCATCTACCCAGTTTCCCAAAAAGAAACCTGGGAAATATCTTGGATTCTTCTTTCACCTTTCTTATCATATCATCCATGAAGTCTTATTAATTCTACCTCTGGACAAATGAGGAATGTCACTGAAAGTAAGAAAAAGCATAATATGTATTTTTAAAATACTTTGAAACACTTCAGTGGAAACTAAATTCATTAAGAGAAATTGAGCCTGTGTGGCTCAATCAGTTAAGTGTCTGACTCTTGATTTTGGCTCAGGTCATGAGCCGGTCAGTCTCTGGGCTGAACATGGAATCTACTTGAGATTCTCTCCTTTCCTCTCTCCCTGCCCCTTCACTGCTTTCAATCTTTCTCTCTCTTCTCTCTCTCTCTCTCTCTCTCTCTCTCTCTCTCTCTCTCTCTCCCTCTCCCTCTCTTTCCCTCAAAACAAATAAGTAAACATAAAAGAAAAAGCGAAACAAAATGATCATCATAGTCTAAAATAAGTACAAAAAGGTAACTCATCCCTAAGTAAGAGCTAATGTTACAGTTTTTAATCATTAAGGTCATTGTATTTTTACTATAAACTTCAATCTTTTAAATTTTATTTCATTAATACCTTAGTATTTCTTGTCTATAATATATATGCATATATCATTTCCCAATAACCATATCAATTCTAATGTTCAAAATTTTCCAGGGGAGGCTGGGTGGGTCAGTTGGGGAGCATCCAACTTCGGCTCAGGTCATGATCTCTCAGTCTGTGAGTTCAAGCCCCTCGTCAGCTTTGTGCTGACTGCTCAGAGGCTGGAGCCTGCTTCAGATTCTGTATCTCCCACTCTTTCTGCCCCTCCCCTACTCACACTCAGTCTCTCTCTGTCTCTCAAAAATAAATAAATGTTAAGAAAAAAACTTTAAAGAGAACTTTATTAAATTTTCCATTATGTGATAACATCAATGAGAAAAGAGCTAGAGAGAGAGCCAGAGCGTGAGCAGGGGAGAGGCAGAGAGAGAGACACACTCACAGAATCCAAAGGAGGCTCCAGACTCTGATCTGTCAGCACAGAGCCCAATCCAGGGCTCAAACTCATGAACTGCGAGATCATGCCCTCAGCCAAAGTGGTATGATTTATTGACTGAACCATCCTGGCACCCCTCTCTAATCCTTTTAAATAGAATACCACACATGATTTACATTTGTGTTAATAATGTTTTAGTACTTTATTTCTTAGAAATTTTTTAATTTAACTGTTTTTAATTCCAGTATAGTTAACATACAGTGTAATATTAGTTTCAGGCGTACAATATAGTGATTGAACAATTCAATACATCATCATTCAGTGCTCTTCATGGTAAGTGTATTCTTAATCCCCTTCACCTATTTCACCCATTCCCCACACATCTCGCCTCTGAAATGCTTTATTTAAATGAATACTGTCAGTTAAAGTTACCATTTTTGTTTAAACAAGAACATATTTTTACTTGAAACATACTTCAGAATACATGTTTCTAAAACCATGGAAAATAGAATAGAATACACATTTTCTTTAAGTATACAAGAAGAATCTCATGGTTAAGTCGCATAAAATGACATAACAAATATTACAAATTTAAGACAATTGAAATCACACCACATAGATTTTCCAAACACAATGGTACAGAACTAAATATCAACAATAAAACAAAGCTAGAAAATTTACAATGTATTAAATATTTACACTAGTGCACAAACAGTAGGCCAAATAAGAAAGCAAATGGTAAATCAAAATATGTCTCAAAACAAAAGCAAAAGAAAACATAATATTCCAAAAACTATGGGAGGCAGCAAAAGCTGATGTTAGAGTGAATTTTATGTGTTAAATGTTTGTACTAGGAAAAATGGTTTAAATAAACAACATTACACACAAAATAACTAGAAAAAA
>NC_043712.1:57029687-57061817 GCF_006229205.1 Suricata suricatta
AATTGTATAATAAGTTTGATAATTTATATCATGGTCCAACTTCTGTTGATTAATTGTAGACCCTCCTTCTTCATGCCTATCCACCCACTCTGGGACAGTTTTCGGGAATCAGACTCTATTCCTATCAATGGCCAGAGTGAATTGAATTAATAGAAGGAATTACCCCTTTTTATTTATTCTACCAAGCTGAGTCTCCAGAGGAATGCTTCATAGTTGCAGACAGTACATCGCTGGTTTTCTGGCTGGCCTTAATGGGATGTTAAAATCGATGGGAGTAATTTCTCTGTCACCTGAGAAGCACTGTAGGTTTTGTGGTGTGTTGCAATTACATATCCATCCCATGTCTTTTAAAAAATTTTACATCATTAAGCCAAGTGTCTTCCTTGCTTATGAGACCACAACTTCCTTTTTCTAAGGAAACGGTTCTTGTAAATGTGTAACATACCTGGAATCCAGGCCGACCCGCCACCGTGGTTGTGTCAAAGCCGTGACAGATAATACTGCATGCGGTAGGAGTCAACTGAAAGTGTGAGGAGCTAAGCCCTTGTGTGTTTGCAATTACCAGTCCTGCTATATTGAGGAAACAGTGCCCCCTTGTGAAGGCAGCCTTACTCTTGTGAATACTGTTGCAAAGCTTAAGAACAGACTGGAAGACAAAATAGACAAAATCAACTTTACTTTGTGTTCTATTGTCTATGTTAATCACTGTGAAGATAGTTATTTCTCTGCCCTTTGAGAAACTCAGGCACCTAGTATTTTCTGGTAAATTTATGATGTAAAAAATGCCCACAATCACTTCAGGACTTTAAACATAGTGTCAGTTCATGTTCAGTCTTCCGGATTAATGTGAAGACCTCTCTTCCTTGCCACATTGAGCAATTTTCAACCCAGTAGTTCAGGAAAGATTGGGTGATCAACTTCCTTTCCCTTCTCTGTTAAAACCTTGTACAATTGATTCTTTCCCCTGCTGCCAAACACAGTTTTAAAATCCTTAACTTGGGGTCATGATGAGAGAGAAGAGTAAGGTTCTTGGATAAATGATACTGGCCTGAGATGGTAGGTATTTAAAGCTGATTTTTTCAAGACCCCCAGTCAATTAAGCATCTGACTCTTGATTTTGGTTCAGATCATGATCTCACAGTTACGGAGATTGAGCTCTGTGTCAGGATCTGCTCTGATTGTGAGAAGCCTTCTTGAGATTTTCTCTCTCTCCCTCCCCCTACCTCCTTCTCTTAAAATAGATAAATGACCATTAAAAAAGTAATAAAGCTGATTTTTTATGTCAGTATATCTGTGATTTCTTCAAAGACCCCAGCAATCTTTACAGATACTGTAAAGCAATATCTATCAGGCAAAGTAGCAAATTTTTCTGACATTCACCCTTAAAACCCTCCTCAGCACTTAGGCATCAGATGTTAACCTCTAGTTTTCTTCCTTGAGATTTGTTCATGGCCTTCTGCTCTCCTTTCTGTCAGAATCTTTATCTCACCCCTTACATTTCTTAACTGGAAATGTTAAAATGTCCCCCAAACTCTAATGCAAGTAGTCAACCCCCTAGTAGCTCTTCAACCTCCGAACAGTTACTCTAGGGTCACCTCTGTTGTTGTGGTATTAGTAGAGTGTACCCCAAGTTCCTAAAACGTCAGTGGGGGAAGCTCATAGCACAACTTTTTCCAAGGAAATCTTTTTCAAATATCGTTCAGTTTCTTATTCTCAGTGTGGGTAAGAAATTTAGAAGTTTCCTAAGTTTTATTTCATATTTTATTTTATTTTTTAATGTGTTTATTTTTAATTTTTAATTTTTAAGTGTTTATTTTTGAAAGAGAGAGAGAAGAGAAGAGAGAGAGAGAGAGAGAGAGCGAGAGAGAGAGAGAGAGCACAAGCAAGGATGGGGCAGAGAGAGAGAGCAAGACACAGAATCCAAAGCAGGCTCCAGATTCTGAGCTGTCAACACAGAGCCTGATATGGGGTTTGAATTTATGAACTGTGAGATCATGACGTGAACCGAAGTCAAAGGCTTAAGTGAGCCACCCAGATGCCCCAAGTTACCTAAATCTTAAGTTACCTAAATTTGTTAAACACTGCATCCATTTGAAATGTGTGCAGCCAAGCATCTAGTCTAAGTCACCCTTAGATGAATAAAGAAATTCTAAAAGAAATGACTTCTCCCATGATCAGTGCTGACTCCTGAGAAAATTTAGTAAGCCAGTTCAAATATGGCTGTCAAATGGATTATGTTATGATTATGTTCAAATATATATATCTTGGTATTTACCATTCTCAGGTGAAATTGTTTAATTATCATAAAATGTCAGAATTTCTATAAGGACTTGGGGAAAGTGGAAATGACTGACTGGATAAGAAATGAAACTCTTGGATATAGTGAATTGGGCATCTGGTTGCAATACTGAATATAATACTGCATTATATTATTTTTTAAGCATGACATTATGGGAGTTAATTATGTACTTACTATAAAGGGATTGCAGATTTACAGTCATAAAAGGTTTATATCCTAAGGGATCTTATTTTCTCAAGGCACCAGGCAATCACATGGAGCAATCGAATGTAATAAATGACAAATAGAACTCCTTTTGAGGGGAAAACCTGCCTTCCTGGTTCAGAAGCAGCCAAAACATACAAAATTCTATTTATAAAATTGTCTACATACTTAAGCTGGAATAGATTTTTAAACACTATGTAAATATCTACATTAATGCTTTATTTTTAAAGCTTATTAATTTTTTTAGAAACTCTACAACCAATGTGGGGCTGAACTCATGACTCCAAGTTTAAGACTCACACACTCCACTGATAATTTAGGCACCCCCTAAAAGCTTTCTTTTTTATTTTCATTTGTATTTTTGTTTGTTGGTTGGTTGGTTTTAGTGAGTTCCATGTCCAATGCAGGACTTGAACAATATTTTAAATAATCATGACAAATGCTTATCACAATTTAATTATGTAATATTAAAATATTTGTTATATTTCATCAAACACATTTCATGACTGTGATAATGCAAATGTTACCTTCATAAAATATTTTAAAATGCATTTTTAAAGATTATATTTTTAAGTAATCTTTACACTCAGCATAAATTCATAACCCTGAGATCAAGAGTCACATGGTTTACCAACTGAACCAGTCAGGTGCCCCTGAAAATCTATTTTTGCAAGGATTGAACATGCATAAAGTGTTAACTATATAAAAATATAGGAAATGCACTTGACTGAAAAGTAAATAACATGATTAATTAATTAATTAAAAAATAATTAAAGTTTACAAATTAAAGTTCTCATTTGGTTAAAAAAAAGTATATTTGAAACAATTCCCAATCATTATTTTAAAATATTATTTTGAAGCATGAAACTAATGCAATATTCCGAAGAATAAGCATTGGCATATCCACCATGAATGTGAAGAATGTCTTACGTGGACTATTCTTTTTTTCTCAAGCTTATTTTTATTTTGGTTTGTTTTGAGGATGTAAGTACTTAAACGTGTTTACTTAGGCTCTTACTTGCAATGCAAAATAGTATATGAGTGTTAGTAGCTAACAAAAAACAAACTTAGATCTTAATAAGATGAATAATATAAATTTTATATAATTCTGTAGCAACTCTCATACTTTATCAGAAAAAAATATGTGCAACTTGAATTCTGACAATAAAACATGGGAGGGAACATGGGGCAACAATAAGTATGGGAATTTTTGAAATATTTGAAGGTAAAAACAGATTCACTTAGAAAAAAAAGGTAGGGCTTTCATTTCTTTGTAGAAGTTGTAAGAATTGTTTTTGCTTCCCCTAAGGAAGAACAAGAGTCTTGTCTTTGCCTTACAATGTATGATACCCATTACACAGACATTTGCCTCTGTGCAGGAGGCCCGGTCTCCTTTCCCAATGGAGCCTGAGTGTCTCCTTTATTGACCAAGTTTATAGGAAGACTGGAGTGTAAAGATATGGCTTTGGTTCTATATGGAAGTCATGAGATGGGATTTTTGGGAATACTTCCTTTAACAGGACCGGCATATAATTATTGACTTCTATAATGATATTCAAAACTCTTGAAGTGATGAAGAGCTTTTGAAATATTGTGGTTTCTGATATCTGAAGAAAACCTCAGAACTATGTATATTTTCTGCTGTATATTTAAACTGAGTGGTCATAATTAGATTAGGCATAAGTGATAAATTTATATACATTTAGCGATTTATGAAAATCTGATTAGGGTCTGTTGTTGATAAATTTTTACAAAATACTTAATCTATGAAAAAATTTCCTATATAAATAAATATGTCAAATATATTATTTTCATTTTACTTTAACTTTTAATTTGGACAAAGAGTATGGACTTTTAGTACAATTTTATTTTCTGAGACAAAACACAATTTCATTCAAGGACCGCTTCCTACGAAGCCAATATCAGGGTTTCTTGAGGCATTTAGTGCTGAGGCATAAAACATATCACAGGAACAACTCATTATAACCATACTGTTCAATGGGCTTTCTGCTCTATAATTGTGAATTATTGAGAACTGGAAAACAATTAATGGAAAAAAATTTTAATGTATTTCAGCTTTTGGCTCTAGTTTATTGCATTTTATTAATTCTAGTGGCTAAAATAAGACAGTCAATATAAATCCTAACTGCTTCCCGGGCTATATAAACTGTAATAAATTAGTTTAAGATTCTAACTATAGTTTAAAATTAAATACCCAGTGTGCAAAACTTACACGGGGGGGGGGGTTGGTCTGTGCAATACAAGTGCCTTCAGCTTTATTTCTCCTCCAGTTATCTTTTGAATCAGGGAGCAATTTTTTGACTAATATATTAGTAAAAATTAATATCATTCAAGTGTGAGAAGCAATGATTCTTTATTCAATAAACCTTTATTTATGTCAGTTTCACATGCCAATACATTAGAATGCTATGTATGAGAGCAACATGTCAGAAACAAGTAAGAGATATGGGACCAGAACTGACTTAAACAATAGGGGTTTACTATCAGACACATCAACAAGTGAGGAGGTACAAATGTCTAGGTTTGGTTAATTCTGTGATTTGGTTAATTCTGTGATTCAGGAAAAGTCCTTCTTGTCCTTCTGCCTTCCTCAGTCTGTGAGCTTCAAGTTTACTTCCCTCAAGATCATAAGATGACTATCTGTGAATCTCTGATTTCTAGCACCGGATACTTTCTTTAGAACCCCTGGGCAGACTCTCTCAAGCCAATGACCACATTTGGAAAGCAGCATTACAAGATTAAGTATCTCACATTTTCATAATGTGTAATAGGAGATGGATCTGTCAGAATATGTGGGTATGTGGAAGGCTAGTTTGCTGCTCAATGAGAAACCAGCACACAAACAAATTGCTGTGGTTTACAAAGGGTAGGAAAACCACCTTGGTGTGTATAAGTCTAGTAAAGCTTCATAGAGGGATAATACTTGTAATAGGATGATTAACATGGTTCCTTTAAAACTAGGGGTTGATAGGCAGATAGGGTTAACAAAAAACAGAATTTTCTGGTTGTATTAAGTGACTAACATCTGTTTCTGAGAATATCATTTTTTAAAAAGGTTATTTATTTTTTCTTCATTTTTAAAATAATAGTTTATTGTCAAATTGGTTTCCATATAACATGCAGTGCTTCTCCCCACAAGTGCCCCCCTCCATGACCATCACCCCCTTCTCCCCCTTCAGACCTCGGTTCATTTTCAGTATTCAATAGTGTCTCATGATCTGCGTCCCTCTCTCTCCCCAACTCTCTTTCCCCCTTCCCCTCCCTATGGTCCTCTGTTAGGTTTCTCCTGATAGACCTATGAGTGCAAACATATGGTATCTGTCCTTCTCTGTCTGACTTATTTCACTTAGCATGACACCTTCGAGGTCCATCCACTTTGCTACAAATGGCCAGATTTCATTCTTTCTCATTGCCATGTAGTACTCCATTGTGTATATATACCACATCTTTTTTTCCTTTATTTATTTTGACAGAGAGATATAGAGAGCACAAGCAGAGAAGGGGGAGAGAGAGAAGGAGAGAGAGAATTCCAAGTAGGCCCTGTGCTATCAGTGCAGAGTCTGACATGGGGGCTTGATCTTGTGAACCAGGAGATCATGTCCTAAATTGAAATCAAGATCAGACACTTCACTGATTGACACACTTGGGCACCACTATGTCTGAAAATATTCTTATGGCATAATAAATGTGAAAAACAATATGGATGTGTTTCTAAACTAGGGGATGCTGCTGTGTTGTGCCAAGGCTGGTGGTTTGTTTTTTGTTTTGTTTTGCTTTATTTTATGTTTTTTATTTATTTTTCAGAGACAGAGAAAGACAGCGCAAGCAGGGGAGGGTCAGAGAGAGAGGGAGACACAGAATCTGAAGCAGGCTCCAGGCTCTGAGCTAGCTGTCAGCACAGAGCCTGACGTGGGGCTCGAACCCAGGAACCGTGAGATCATGACCTGAGCCTAAGTTGGATGCTTAACCGGCTGGTGGTTTGTTTTAAGCAGAGAAAACAAGGCCCAAATAAAGTAGAAGCAATCCTCAAAATATTTGATTATGAATTGCTTCCTTTTGTAGTGTAGAAGGCATTTTTTTGTTAGCAATATATCTTTAACTTCTTCAAATGACAAAATTAAAATGATTATGATTTTAATCTTCAACGCCTGAGGCTGAATTCAGTATAATAAAAAAAACTTCTGAAAATTGATAGGCAAAAGTATAAGCCAACAACAAAAAAATGACAAAGTCATGAGCAGGAATTTTACAAATGAATGCCTCATATGCCTCATAGCTATATGAAAAGATGCTAGCAATAAGATAAATACAGATAAAACATAATGAGAAATGTCTGTTCTAACAAGATTGATGAAACTAAAAAATCTGTCATCATTACTAATTGTTAGTGAAGATGTGTAACAATGGGAATGGTTTACACATTGCTGGTGGGAAGGTAGTTTGGAGCCATTGGGTTAGGAAGAAATGCGGTATTTTCTTATTGGGCTAAAGGTGCGTGTAATCCATGGCACACAATTTCCTTTCCTGGGAATATATCCTAAAGAAATGTTTATAAATGTGCAGGAGGAGGCATTTTCATATCAACTCTAGTAATGTTATTGGCACAAGAAATAAGCTAATAAATCAACAATCCTAGGAACAGTCTACAGGTTTTCAATTACACTTTTCAATTATTATTTTTCATATATAATTAATAACTGCCTATGGAGAGATTCTTTGAGATTGTGTAAATATTCTCTTCTTTCTTGGAGCCCCTGGCTGACTCAGTTGGTAGAGTATGTGACTCTTTTTTTTTTAAGTTTTTTTTTTTACATTTCTTATTTACTTTTTTTAAAATGTTTTTTCTTTTTTTTTTTTGAGAGAGAGAGAGAGAGAGAGAGACAGCGTGAGCAGGGGAGGGTCAGAGAGAGAAAGAGACAGAATCTGAAGACAGTCTTCAGGCTCTGAACTAGCTGTCAGCACAGAGCCGGACACGGGGCTTGATCCCAACCGACTGAGCCACCTAGGTGCCCCGAGTATGTGACTCTTGATCTCAGGCCCCACATTGGTCATAAAGCTTACTAAATAAATAAAATAAAAGTGGGAGATGAATTAAAAAAAACTTCTGTTTTTTCTCAAACCTCCATTCACTACTTGTAGTCTCTACTGATGATATTTAACCTCCATTATTTGCTCTGTATTTATTAATTGTCATTCTACTAAGGAAGAATCAATCAATTAATCAATCTATCTATCATTTGTTTACATATATTTAGACAATATATGTCTATTTTATTCAAGTCCATTTGATGTAAATGGATTACTGTAAATCAATGTATTTTAAAATGAATTTATATCACTAACAAGAAAGAAGTATTTTTCTAATTCCTGTTAAATGAAGAAAATATTTATTATAAAGCATTTACTTACAAACCATTCAATACTGCATCACATACTGGCAGATTATGTTAAGCCTTATCAACTACATATTGCCTTACTTCAGACTGATAGTAGGTAACCAAGTTCTCAGGAGCAAGGACAGACACGGGGCTGGTGACTGCAGCCTAGTGCCTCACACAGAAGATGCAGATTCAAGGGTTTGCCATGTATCAGGGGTAATGCCAGTGAACAGACAGCTAAAGAGATGCATGTATGAGACACATTTAGTATGGAATTTTGAGAGCAACATGATAGGACTTCTAAATTTTACCTAGTATTCATCCAAAGATGAAATGTTTCAAAAGAACTTTGTGATATCTTACATCATAAAATGGGCTCAGTTCTTAAATCCCACTGGAGGAGACACATTTTATAAGATTCCACTATCATGGTAGCTGCTGCTGGCCTTTGTTGTGTTCCCCCTTTTTTTTTTCTCCACCTTGTCCCCTTCCTCTTCTTCCTCCTCTTTTTATTCTGTAAATTCTACTATTAAAATAACAATTTTAGTAGATGTCTCAAATAAATCGTTTAGTGCTTGAAGCACTGCACTATGTGGTTCTTATATATTATTTTGCTAATTCTTGCAATAGTTTTTTGAGAAACATATTATTTAATCATTTTACAAATGAGGAAATTGAAATTTAAAAAACAGTTGTATAACTTTATTGAAATCTGATTACAATGTTAACCTTTTATTTATTTATCCCATTAATACTAAGTACAAGTCAGTGTTCTCAGACATCTGTCTTCTCTCAAGTCAAAGCTAATATATTCTGTCCAGCTTTTTAAGGCATTTTATCCACTGGGTTTGCCTCATCTCTTCAGCTTTATCTCCTACATCTCCCTGTATATATTTTTTCTAATTTCAGTCTCCTCAATCTCTCCTAAGCATGATAAGCTTAGTTCGGTCTCCAAACTTTGCATCACGTACTCTCTTATCCAGAGTGCTCTTCGTTTTCTCATCTGCCTATCCAAATCACATCTTGCCTTTAGATCAAGCTTTTTACAACGTCTTCTGTGGAGTCTTCTTTTTTCTTCTGGAAAGTTCCCTCTTCTAAAAACTTAAGTGACTTGTTATTGGTAGGAAGTAGAAGAAAGACAAAAATCGTATAGTTATTGATATTCATTGTATTCGTGTGTGATTGCAATTAGGATATCTGGCTCCAGAATCGTGTTCCTGAGGAAAAAATACACTTTTTTCTCTGCCTTTATTCCGTACTGGCAGTCTGACCTTGAGCAAAAGCTTAACTTTTCTCTGTACCAGTTTTGCATGAACGAAATGACCTATTCCATAAAATAATGGTCCATAACTCATAGAATTTTGTGTTATAAAGGACTTACTATATGTAAAAAAAATGGCGTTATATTAACTGCTTTGCATGCACAGAAATTAAATCTCACAGTGGGTCTTATTTTAGAGTTGTGGCTGCGATTATTGACTTTTACTTCTTAATATGCATATAAAAATTCGTATTACCTTTATACTTCTACTATGGCCTATGCAATCCCAGCATCCAACATTCAGTTCATTGAAATTTTATTTTTAACAGCTCCCAAAGGGTTTCTTTCACAAAGAAGCATGATTAATCTTAGTGTAAAATATTTCCACACAGACACATTGATTGTGTGTTACTGTGGGCTACTTTCCTCTACGTCTTGGCTTTCTTAAATATTTAAATATTTATCTAATATAACAATTATAAGATGTAAGTCAGCAGTGTTAGCACACATGTTTTTGTTGTTAACATTCAATTAGAGGCATTTCTAGCTAAACCAATAAAAAAGGAGGTAACTACGGAGAGGTCAATTCTGAGTTATTGTTACCTATAATCATTTCCCAAGCCATTAAGTCCATAAAATCCAATTGAAACTGAATGCTATAAAAGTAAATTATAGAAAAGCTGCTTAAGTAGGTAGTGAGTGTTCCATACATGTGACCAAGACACTTGTCTGCAGAAATTACTTTGACTATATTATCCACAATAGGACTGCTCTAGTGAACTTTATGTGGTCATTACCACTTACAGATCCCATTTCTCAAGACATTTTAATTAATCAACCCCAAACAACCCAATAAGGTAAAGTGCTAACTGAAGCAGTTTTAAAATATACTCATAAAATGAAATAACAGGTCTCTTGAATTAGAGAGGAAAAAAAACACAGTTAAATATAGACTATGCCTGGGGTGCCTGGGTGGCTCAGTCAGTTGTGTTCAACATTGGGCCAGGTCATGATCTTGTGATTCATGAGTTTGAGCCCCACATTAGTCTCTGTGCTGATAGCTCAGAGTCTGGAGCCTGCTTCAAATTTTTTGTGTACCCTGGATTCTACATCTCCTCTCTCTCTCTGCCCCTCCCCATCTCTCTCTTCTCTCTCTCTGTCTCTACCTCTCTCTCTCTGTCTCAAAAATAAATAAACATTAAAAATTTCAAAAAAGAAAGAAGTATGCTATTACGTTAGATGCCTTTTGTTACAATAGAGATTGATGCAAAAATTAGAAAATAAGTCCATATCATATAATTTGTAATGAAGATTAAAATATATATTTATTCCAGAAGTGCCTGGCTGGCTCAGTTGGTAGAACATTAGAGCATGTGACTCGAGCTCTGGATTATGAGTTCAAGCCCCACATTGGGTATAGAGATTACTTAAAATAAAAATCTTAAATATATATGTATATATATTCAGCCTCCACTGATGATATATATGTGTAATATATGACTATATATGTTATATATATGTCTCCAAATCAAAATTTTTCTCTGTTTCATGCTTCTCTAACTTATTACTGTAAAGTAAATTCTCTTTGTCATTTAAGACTGTTGAGGCTCTTCTCCTCTTTTTGAAGTGAAATATAGTGAAACACTATGAATGACAACAAAATTTAATGTAGTAATTTGGTATACTATTTCTAGAATAAATAATATTTTCTAATTATGCTCCCAAGTCTTTAGAAAAGAAAGGTCTGAATACATGAGTAATTCTCCCAGTCAAAATTCACATAGAATAATTTATGGCCATTGGACTTGGTGCATGCAATTAACAGTTTGCATAATGAAATGTGAAAAGTAAATGTAGAATTTCTTCTTGGAAGTCAACAGAAAAGTGGAAAGAACATGGATTATTGCAAACTAAACACCTGAATTGGAATTGTATCTTTGGAAAATTAATTACTTTCTCTGAGTCTTAGTTTTTTCATCTGTGAGATGTCTTTGTAATGGTGAAGTTATTGACCCATTAAAAAAATATACCTAGCCACTAGGGCACCTGGGTGGCTTGGTCAGTTGGTGTCTGATTCTTGATTTTGGCCTGGGTATGATCTCACAATTAGTGAGATTGGACCCCAGCTTCAGGCTCTGCTCTGATAGTATGGAACCTGCTTGGGATTTTCACTCCCTAGCTCTCTGCCCCTCCCCCACTCACAGTCTCTCCTCTCTCTCTCTCTCTCAAAATAAATAAATCAACATAAAAAAAATCAACCTAAGGAAGGTGATTATCAAAATAACTTTTAAAAATATAGGAACTATGAAATATATGCATCTAACTACAGAAATATATACATGAAGTAAAATATATAAAATATATAAGTCAACAATTCATTGTTTAATATTTGATATGTAAATTATTTTCACATTTACACAATAGATTGTTTCATTTTTTATTTTTAACTGGTTAAAAAGATTCCATGTATTTCCAAGGCATTATGAGGAGTTTAAAATTCAAATTCCTATGAAAAAATGATAGAGGAAGACTTTAAATAAAGGCAAAAAGTTAAGAGAGTAATGCATGTTCTGATGGGTTGAGAAAATGTCAATGTGGACTTTGTTTCTCTCATATATCCATAAGTTTTCTATTTAACAAGCCATTAATTCAAAAATATTGATTGATATCTATTATGTATAAAGCAATTTGATAGATGTTATGAGGGTACCAAGATGAAGATCTGCCTGTCCTTAAGGAAGAAAAGAATGTAGATACAAAGTACATTTAACAAAGAGATTTATTCATCATTTCAAGAATAGAGTAACTGATGACAAAGCAATCATCAGAAACAGAATAGTATTTGGAGAGCAATGAAATGAATTCCGTAAGTACAAATGGAAAGAGAGCAGAATTGGCAAACAGGAGACCTGGTTCATGGCCTGGGGCTCTGCTGGTGCTAGTCTACTGTATGACCTGAATGAGTCCTTAAATCTCTTTTCCTTAAGAACTGGTTTCCTCATGTATAAGTGTAAGAGATTGGAATTCACAGCCACCGAGGTTACATTCATCTAGAAAAGTGGAAAAAATTCAGAGTAGAATTATTATTTTTCCTCTTTAATATGAGATTATAATATATTAATATAAGAGATTATAATTGGAGGAAATAATCACTGAACCTGTCTGAACTAATTTTCCTCCCTTTCCTTTCAAGTTTTGCAGAATGGGAAATTTATGTACAGTTTTACATATATTTCATGTTTTTGTTAAATCCTAGTTGGGGGGGCATGTGGGTGGCTCAGTTGGTTAAGTGTCTGACTCTTGATTTCAACTCAGGTCATAATCTCACAGCCGATAAAATCAAGCCCTGCATCACATTCTGAGTGTGGAGCATACTTGGGATTCTCTCTGCCCCTCTGTCTCTGCCCCGCTGCCACGTGTACTCTCTCTCTCTCTCTCAAAATACATAAATAAACTTTAATAAAATAAAACAGAAAAATAATACTATTTGAGAATGGATCCTTGAATGTATGTGATTATGTGAATGAATTTACTTAATTGAAGGAAGCTCTTTTCTCACCAATTATAAAATATGAATGGTTACAGTTAGTGTCCGTAGTAGGATGATTGAGAAAATTGTAATGAGCTTTCATATGTAACATCTCTAGCATCATGCTGGCACGTAGTAGTCCATAGTAAATTATACATGAGTGAGTTTTCTCTTTTACACTCACTTATATTTTCTTTACATTGAACATAGATTTTTTTGAATGAAGTATATATTTTAACTTTACCACAAATTGTACCACAAAATTTACATGAGCATCTTTGCTTTTTTAATAACTTATCATGTATTTGTAAGTTAAGTTTGTATAGTCAAGAAGCTACATTACTAAACTTAATTTTAAAGTTAAAATGTAATATCTAAAAATTCCCAACAACACTACTAAGCAAAATTTAATCTTCTTCAAAATTTTACTGTCTCTTTTATTACTGCTGAAGCAATGCAAATCATAGACAACGTTTAACAAACAAATCAGACATATATTTAAAAGGGAAAAATATTTTTTGCTAAGTCCTCAATCTGGACCTTACACTGTCTTTACCGTAATATTATGATTTAATATGGTAAGGTCAAAGTGACAGTTATGTGATGTTTCATTTGACTGCCTAATTGCAGTGAGATTGAGAAATATAGTTGAATTTTTGAAATATCAGAATGAAATGCTCTCTGATGATCCACTTTTACTATTATCTTGTAGGTAGCTAATTTATATAAAACCAGGGGAAAGATGCCTTGAAAATTAGTGAAACTTTGATATGTGATCTCTAGTGATAGGACTGTAAACGAATAGAGGAATAAAATTTAATATTCAAGCCTATGTAATTACACAATCTTACTGTCTTCCCTCTGGTAGAGTCAGAATATAGATAAAACCACACTTCTACTTATAAAACAAGTCACGGGGATATAAACTATAGCTTGAGGAATATGGATTGTAATAGTTTTGTAATGAAAGATGATAAGTAGACTCATCATGGTGATCATTTCCCAATGTACATAAATGTTGAATTACAATTTTGTATACCTGAAACTAAAATAATATTGTATGTCAATTGTACTTTGACAAAAATAAATAAATATAGTGGCATGCTTTTCTTTCTGTATCCCTCTAAATGACAAAACCCAAAACAAAGCCAAACTAAAGTAAATGCATATTGTACAACAGATATTTGGGAACATAGGTCTGCAGTTTTCTGGTCCTCTGTTTACATCTAAAACTTCTTTAACATTTAGTGTTCATACAATTTATTAAGCATCTCTTCAAAGTACTTAATACAGTTAATAAACCATAGTTTTATATAGATTAATAAAAAGTTGAGTATCTGCTATATTCTAAATGTTGGGATACTAACATGTAAAAACCCAGAACTTACCCTTGAGAGCTCAAAATCTAGTGGTCAAGTGACAAAAAGACAATTTTTAAAAAATAATTGAGTACTATAAGGGTAAAAAACATGCTAAAGAAATGCATATTTTTTCAAAAAAGAGTTCCTGCTTCAGTATCAAAATATTGTAGAACATTAGACTATTCGGCAGTGTCAAAAAATGAAATAAAATAGATGAATAAGGGTTTTATTTTATGTATCTTTGGCTTCATACCTCCAGTAGCATAGCCAAATGTCTCACTGGATGTTACACATTCAATAACTGTGTGCTCGTTGATTGATGTCAGTGAATTGACTTGCATTCTTGTATTTGTGCCTGAATTGCTATGTACTTTTGAGTCTAATCTTTTATGTATCATTTTTCCAGTTGGCAAATTAAAATGGATGATAGATAGGTGATTTATGCAAAGATTTATTCATTCAGTCACTCTGACTACCTTGTAGATAATTTTAAACTAGAGAATAAAATAAATAATACATGGGTAGAACTATATATTTGTCCTTTCTTTCCCTCCATGGTATTTAGCAGAAAGATACAAAATCTTACTTTTGAGAACTGCACTCAGGGCGCTTGGGTGGCTCAGTTAGTTGAGAGCTGTACTCAGTGGAAAAAACAAACAAACCAAGGATGATGGGAAGTTGGCCAAAATTATCATATTTTATTTTTTCTTCAAATTTTTATATAGCACTAGTTAGTTAACATATAGTGTATAAAAGTATAAAATTTTAAAACATCACAATATGAACTAAAATATAAAATGGCTAGCAAAAATTTAAATATAAAAATTGCATATATCTCCCATAGTTATAAAACATTGAAAAAATTCTGAAATTAAATCATCAACATTTCCTACATCTGTTTTTATTAAGAACCCAATGAAATACTTCACCCATGTGCAGTATACTTTCTGTAGAATTTATTATACTCTGGTAGCAATTGCCATCAAAACTTTCCTCTGTGGTGAAATATATTTCAACTATTCTGTTTCTATAAAAGGTGAAGAGGGGCGCCTGGGTGGCTCAGTCGGTTAAGCCTCCAGCTTCGGCTCAGGTCAGATCCCACATTCGTGGGTTCGAGCCCCGAGTCAGGCTCTGTGCTGACCGCTAGCTCAGAGCCTGGAGCCTGCTTCCAGTTCTGTGTCTCCTTCTCTCTCTGCCCCTCCCCCTCTCATGCTCTGTCTCTCTAAATAAAACATTAAAAAAAAAAACTTTAAGTAAAAGGTGAAGAATTTTCTGCCACTGATACAAACTTTATTTTTGAAGCTAATCTTCTAGAAATTTCTAAGACTGAGGTCTTTTTTCCTGCTTCTTGTGTATTGTATGTCACAGAGGAAAAAGGGTTTATCTGCATGATCCTAAGCAATTAAAAAACACAAATAAGTTACATGAATCAGAACTGATTCTAATGTTTATCGGTGGAATATTCATGATTGTTGTTTATATTCTTAATATGAATTTAATTTTGCTTATTGGTTTCTGTGAAAATTTTACTTTTGCTCTATCAGCACAATAAGGTGCTCTTAACTAGAGGTTGGGGAGTGATACCTCTTCCAGGCTCCAATAAGAACCTTGCAGAAATCAATGAAAAATCAACATAAATCTTTATTGTTTTATAAAATGGTAGTAATAAAGAATTATTTTAGACATAGTGACAGTGTGATTAAACTGAAGTTCAAATCATGTTTTTACCACATATTATTTTCTGTATTTGGATACAGAATTGTAAGTAGTGAACTCTCATTATCACTGATAACATGATGATAATAATAAGGGCACAAGCTTGTTGAAAATTGAATCTATTCTTGAATGAGCATACTCCTCTAGCATATCATAGAAGTTTTAAGAAAATATCAACATACTTCATTTATTTAGTCATGATCTTGAATGTTATATGGACCATGCCCAGGTAATAATGTAATCTTGCAGCTCATTGATTTGGATGTTTTTGTATGATCTCTATTGTTTATTGCAATAGAGAACAGGAGTTTAACTTGTAAATGCTGTCCTAATATGTACAATAAGAATACTTATACAGGAAATTTGGTCCTTGAAAATCTTAATTTTTTTACTTGTATTAAACAATTGCCCCAAATATTGACTCTTGCAATGTTTTTATATTAGGTCTAAAAACTTTACATTGAGGCATCATCTAGTACAGATAACAATGCTAATCTTAGCAGATGAAATAGTGAGTAAAAGCTGATTATTGTTCCTGCATTAATGAAACTTACAGTCTGGTAAAGAAGGTGGATATTAATAATTAAAAAATTAAGTTATACATAAAGTGTCAACTGTGATAGTGTTCAGAGGAGCAGTAGAAAAGATGAAATATGTTTACATCTGATCTTCCTAGTAATTTTTGTTCTCATCTCAATTTTCCCTCCTTTTTTGTCTCTCATTTATAGTGTTATTATAATTTCATTTTAGTTTGTTATTTCTAAAAATATAAAATATATTTATAATTCTTCCAAAAATTTACATTAAGTTCTATGTTTATACATTTTACAATATTTAAAAATTTTTATTAGGTAAGTAAATATCCAATTTTATTGAAAGAATGATTAGACATATATTTACTTACTTTAAAATAATTATCTACAGGTTACCTGTCAATATCAAATTTATCATTTAAAAATTTTTTAATTTTTTTAAATTTATTTTTGATACAGAGAGAGACAGAGCATGAGAGGGGGAGGGACAGAGAGAGGGAGACACAGAATCTGAAGCAGGCTCCAGGCTCTGAGCTAGCTGTCAGCACAGAGCCTGACGCGGGGCTCAAACCCACGAATGTGAGATCTGACCTGAGCCGAAGCCGGCCGCTCAACTGACTGAGCCACCCAGGTGCCCCGCAAATTTATCATTTAAAAGGGAAGATTTAATAGAATAAAAACTTAATTGGCTAAAAACAAGAACATTTTAGGCATATACATGAACCAACAGACTTGCCATGGGCCAAAAATAATAGAAGGTACTCCAACTGTGATTGTCCCTACTGTGTTTCTGTCCTTACCTACAATTTGGAATATTGATCACTGAATAAATAAAGTTAGATTTTAAAAGGTGATTTTTAAATGCAAGGAATGCATCTACAAATCCAATTCAGTCTTTTAATAGAAACCTAGTAAGTAGAGAGCAATGGAAGTCTCTGAAAGTCTTTTCATATTATAATCATGTGTGAATACATGTGAATCCCCAGAGTTCAACATGCTGCAGTGGTATATATTTCTTTGAGAGATAACCACAGTCTTCCTCCTCAAAAAACAAAAATGCAAATATTATTTAAACTACCCCAGCACTGGGTATTGGTCAGTAGTTAAGTATTATGCTTTGATGCTAGACTATTAATATGCTTTGACTAGCTAAATGAAGTGGAGGAATCAATGAAAACTAATTTAAGAGATCAATGCATTAGTAACCTATCAGTGAAAAATGAATTAGAATAAGCTCTTTTGTTTGTTTTGTTAAATTCCAAGTTCCAAAATGCCAAGAAATGCCAGCTTTTTGGCAGTACTTCAGACAACAGATTACTGACTTCACTACCAAGGAAAAGAAAATTGAATGGAAGTTAACTAAATTCAATCTAACCAACCTATATTTTACAATTAAATGGTTTTCTAAATATAGAATCTTTAGCTTATAGTATGTGAAATCAAAATTAACAGCTTGGAACATTGACAAGGGTTTGTTAAATCTTTTTTCACTCTAAGAAAAATAACTCAATCTTGTGTGATTTCTTTCTTCTAAAAATAAATGCCTTTTATAGTGATAAAGGCTTGGTGGAAAGGTTATGGGGAATGATTTTTTCATATCAAGGGTTTATTTGATCATTCATTTATGTTTTAAATAAACAACTTTGTAGAATTTGCAGTGTATTCTATGTGCTAATGAGATGAAATACTTTGCTATTGTATCTTTTTTTACCTATAATTACATTAATTTCTCTGATAAATCTAGAGTATTTAAAATGTTACCTAGATTAGATAGCATTTTCTCTCTATTAGAAGCTATTACACTGGTTTGAATACAATGACAAAAGTAATAATCCTCAAATATGAGAAACATTTTTCGTGTTCAATGAATTTTAATGCAGAAGCTTCATAGAGTTCTCTGTGGTCTTTCCATAACCAAAAAAAATCCAGATGAGATTGTCTAAAATCGCAATTTTTGTTTCATTTCTGTCACAGAATTTCTGTATTTATGTGTTGTTGTGTGAGAGGGCAGCAGTTGGGACTTAATGGTCACAACACCTTAGAAATTCAGTCACCACTGAATCCCGTGTATGAATTGCCAGAGGTCTGTGCATGCCCCGGTGGTGGTACACTGCACTGAGCCAACTGTGAAACTCATCCCCTTTCCCAATCTTCATAACAAAATAAAACAAAATAAAATAAAACAAAATGAAAGGAAAAATAAACCAATCAACCAAATAACTCCCAGAACATTCATACAGGTCACAAGCAACCATTATTGAACATTTGAGAGGGGAAGGGGACATTATATGAACATTATAGAGTAATTGTAAAAATCTTATTTTTGTATGTATTTGAGAAAATTACTATGCAAATATGCTGCATTTAAAATAATTCATATTCAGCTTTTCTCAGAATATGAAATAGATGATAGATAGGTTTTATTTTTCCTTTTACATTATACTTGGAGACACATGTCTCCCAGTTCAAATGCCCTCTTTTCCAATTTCTAGTTGGGTGAATGTGGGCAAGTAAGTTTATTTCCCGAATTTGATTTCTCAGCTTAAGATGAACATTTTAATAATATCAAACCATAATTAGGCTGTTGTAGAAATTGAATATATAGAATATCTCAAGTACCAGAGAAAAGATGTAAGACTCCAAAGTTTCTTGGTGCTAATGAAACTGTTTAATTTAATTTTAATTTTAATTTTTAATCTAATGGTATTAGATAATTGACTTTCTCAAAGCAAATTTCACTAAATAAATTTACAGCCCTTATTTATGCTTTATTCTTAGAGAGTAGGTTTGATTTGGCAACCAGTAAATGGAGAAAAAGAAGCAGAAAAATAACATTGTAAGTATTGTTACTTATATTGTGGGTAGTCAGTTTATTCACACACTTGTTTTTGACCATGAGATTTTTTTTTACTAGAAGCATGAGCCATTGTTTTTATTTTGGTCTTTCTTGGGTGTGTCACACAGAATTACTGGTCAACTAGAAATTAATCTTGAATCAAATTGGAAATGCTAACCATCCCCTGATTTGTAGTATTACACTAAGGGTGTTTTTCATAATGTAGCTAGTTTATTACTGTCTCTATATACTTAAGTAGAATTTGTGAATCCTGGGTTGGCCTAAAAGTATGGAACCATTATAAATGCATTTATTCTTAATGTGGCATTAACCTTAAAAATCAACCAAATTTTGGTAAAATTAATATGGGACTGATAAATAAAGTTCAATGGTTTTGCACAGATTGTGCCAAAACTTATTTCCAAGCAATTTTGACTCTGGACAGAGAGTTAAAGAGTTAAGATCTTAAATAGCAAAAATTACACTAAAAATATCCATGCATTTATTTACTGTTTTAGCCAAAGCCTCCCACATATGCATGACAGTAGATGGCTTACTAAGAAAATCATTAGTTATGCCATATTTCTCCTGAATCCTATTACCAGAACCAATTCATGAGATCATATGGTTCAGCTCAAATGCAATGCCAGTTAGTGCCCAAATATCCAAACAATGGCTTTTTGCCCTATTTAACTGGTCCCCAGATCCCCACTGACAAGTAATTCAGGGCATCTCTTAGCAGCCTATTTTCCACTTTTATAAACAGAAAAAAATTTATACTTCTTCAATAATGCTTTTGTTCTAGGTATTTTTTTTGTTTATTAGACTGTCTTCCATAAAAATGGAGAAAAAATCCATCTATAAATTTTCTATATTTTAAATACTTAATCTACTTCTGCCTTTGGTTTTTTCTCAATCCATTTTCCAGGAAGATGAGCTTAAAATAATAATCATACAAACAGAGTAAACTGATGTGTGATGTTGTCAGTGCACTAAAGGTTTGTGTCATCTGGTACAGAGATGGAGATTTTGGAGACAGAGGAACTTGCATTTCATTCCTGGATCAGATAATTTTTGATTGTATGTCCCTAAATAAAATAAACTCTGAGGTTCGATATTTTCTTTTGAAAAACAGAAACAATTAGTTCTACCTTAGAATAGTTTTGAGAGGTTAATGACCAGGTAATATAACTACTAAAATGACTGGTATAAGGTAGGCATTTGTGATATTAAAATTTTTGCTATTACAACTATCAGCAAATAGTGTCCTTATTTTGGAAAAACAAAGAAATAATAACCACTGAAAACCAAAATGCATCTTTGACAATGAAAAATCTCACAATAAATAACTTCATTCCACTTATTATAAAAGGCTATTAGACATAGGTAGAATGAGGGTTTATTGTCAAAATAGGATATCTGTATTATAGCAAGTCTTCAGAGGTCTGCTCTAGTATTTTGTGGATAGGCTGGAACTGTAGTTCCAGCTAAAAGAGCAATTGGAAAGATAGAGCAATTTCTACTTATTTGAGTAAAGAGTTTTGATTCTGATCATTGGTTTGATGAGAGGAGAAATAAATGATGGCTGACCTTTGTGAGGTTATGTAAGCAATCCAAAGTCATCCAGTTTGTAGGACTGGACTCAATCTCTGATTAGTGGACTCCAGGAGTAATGCTCTTTCCAGTGCACCGTCAGTTATGCCCTGTACTGTTTTCTATCTCTCTATCTATCTATCTCTCTATCTCTCTCTCTCTCTCTCTATCTATCTAATCAATCAAGTATCTGTCATATATGTCATATCTATCTTTGGTAATATTGTCTCCCCTGAAGAAAAAATGCTTCAGTTACAGAAATAGACATGACCTTTGTCTATAATTCATTCAGGAATATCTTCTCTTTATTATATATTGGTTACATTTCCGTACATTGAAATGTGGAAGACATGAGTAAAAATGTGAAACCTGCATATTGAACTTAATTTTGGCAGAAATCATAGCTACTAGCTTTAGTAAAACAACTCTTAAGACATAGCAGTGTGGAGTTATTTATGGCCAGTAAAACCAAGTGAGCAACAACTAAAGCCTTGTGAGGAGATTTAGTGTTAGATTTACTTAAAACAGACAGTCCTGATATACGAGAGGAAGAACACAGATAACACCTTTGTGTATAGCCAGTAGTGCAGAAAGTAATCGGTTTTCCTTTGGTTTTCTCTGTGTTTCCTTAGATCAGTTATTCCTTTTCTTCTTATTGAATATAAATTAATATTTTCGATTCTTTTGATGTATGAAAGATGCCCTTTATATAATTCCTGACCATAACAGAGAAAATAAAAGCTTTCCTTTAGATCCAGGAAAACAAATCCTTGTATCTTAAAAGTATTTTAAACATACTTTTTAGAGTTTTGGTAGACTGAGCTCTACTACTTCTAGATATGTGAAAAATCACCCTAAGTTTTTTTAATAAAGAAAAAAAAAATGACAACATTAAGGCTAGACACTAGGGAAACAACATTATTGGAGAGAGGACAAAAGAATAAATGTTTTAAGAAATAGACATAAATGTAACAATGTTCTTGTGATAGACTCAGACCAGACGTTTTGCCTTTAATGCCTATATTCTGTGTGTCCTTAAAGTTGAATCCAAAATACACAGTTACTATATCTAATATAATTGGAAAAAAATTATTGGTTATCTTAAGGAAATCAGTTTGATCTGCAAGCTTGAAGGTCAGAGAACTAATCAATTAAATAAAGACTGGAAAGTTGGAATTTTTAACACATTCAACCAGGTTTCAGCTTCTGAGAGAGAATAAAGGGTTAAATAGTAGATAAGGAGGAAATTCGACAGCAGTTAAAATAATTTCATAAAATACATTTTTTTTTGAAATAATGGATGAATATGTACAATATAAGCTAAAGAAATTTTGGTTTTTCATTGATGCTCAGTAAATGATTTTCTATTTGCCAACATATTTTAATCATCAAAATAAGATTAGTGATATATTTAGCTATAAAACATCCCCAAATAAATATTCTTTAATATTCCAACACGTGTTGTAAAAGCAGATGATTGTCTAGGTGCCTGGTTATTGACATCTTTTAGAAAAAATAAGTGTTGACATGATTATAATGAAACTGCTGTCACTGCAAGTCTGTCAATTTAATGTGACTCTAGAGCTGTCTTGTAAGATTTCATTACCAATGACAGTAAATAACATTTCTCTTGTGAAAATGTGAAAAGTGAGTTTCAGTATACCAGTTATCTTTTTCCAGTGTGAAATAAGTATACTGAAAAAAATCCTATATGAGTGGGAAGGTTTATTCCATACATGACTGTACTGTAGGCAAGCTGAGTATGAAAAAGTAAATACTCTTTCATGAAATATATGGCATACCAAACCTTAAAGACACTGTGGTAGTCACTTTTGGGAATGAGTCTTTGTTAAGAAATCATAAGTGTAATTACTTTGACCTTACAAAATCTGATCTACAAAATTACTCATTTGGTGTTAATACCCATGTACTAAATGTTTACTATCGGTACTTGTGATTTTGATTAATATTTAGCCTACCCAGAGAAAAGTTGTTTCTTGGAGTTAAGAGCACAAAAACCTCTTGAGTTACAGTCTAATCTCTGCTTGATTATAGCTACATCACTTCCTCCCCAGTCATACCATATACACCCTATATGTTTCCTCACCCCTACTTCCCCAGCTGATCTCCTGGATCAAATTCTCTAAAACCAATTTCAGTTATATGCCATTTTTGTTAAAGCAATAGGGGCAAATTTAACCATTCCAGAATTCTACAGAGTAATGTTTTATTATGATAAAAACACATAATATGAAGTCTATCTCATTAACATTTAAGTGTACAGTATCACTAACTATATGTGTATTGTTGTACAGTGGATATCTAGAACATTTTCATCTTGAAAATACTTTCTAGTATTTTCATCACAAAACAAAAATGCTGTCTTTCTAAATGATAACATTTAAAAAGCAAATGTGTTAAGCCATTTGAATGCTTTCTTTCTTAACATAAATTTGCCTTTTATTATAACAGTTTATTATATAACCTTATTATATAATATAAACACTTAAAATGATTTAAATTATAAAATAAATATTATATAATATAAAAGCTTATTATAAAAATGTCTTTTGATTATAACAGTGCTCAATCCAAAAATTGGGGTATTATGAACACACAATAGGAAAACAATAAAAGATGGGGTGCCTGGGTGTCTCAGTTGGTAGAGTGTTATGATCAGGTCATGATCTCACAGTTGGTGGGTTCGAGCCCTGCTCAGGCTCTGTGCTGTGAACTCAGAGCATAGAGCCTGCTTCAGATTCTGTGTCTTCCTTTCTTTCTGCCCCTCCCCCATTCATACTGTTTCTCTCTCTCTCAAAAATAAAGTAAACATTAAGAAAAGAAAAGAAAACAATAAAAGAGATGCTCCTGGGTATCTCAGTTGGTTAAGTGTCTGACTCTTGATTATGTTTCAGGTCATAATCTCACGGTTAGTGAGTTCACAACCCGTGTCAGGTTTTGTACTGACAGCACATAACCTTCCTGGGACTCTCTGTTTCTCTCTTTCCAGCCCCCTCCTCCCATAAACAAATAAATAGACATTAAGAGAAAAAAGAAAATAAAAGACTGTCAGAGTGCCCTCCCCACCAAGTAGGAGATAACTATTGTGAATTGTTTCTAGATTGTACTTTGAAACTTTTGTGTTTATATATTCATAAATTGTGTATAAGGCAGTAAGATTGCATTACAATTCTAGTTTTCATTTTTATATGCTATCAAGAGCAGCTATTCACCAAAAAAATTTGCTCTACAAAATCAGTTTAATAAATGTATGGTAGTATGCAATTATATCAATGCATACTTTCTATTGATGTAATGTCTTGAACTTTCTATTGATTTTTTAGCCTATATCCATTTACCATTATTGCAGTAATACTATAAAGTAAAAGGTGATATTTACATCTTCTCACAATTGTTCAGTTATTTTCTAGATGTGAAATTTGTGGTTCAGAAGATATATTTAACTTTAAGTATTTAGCACTGTACAAAATTGTTCTACTAATTTTGGTACCAATTTGTATTTCTCAGCAATAAGAGAGAGGCTGTTTTTCTTAAACTAGGCTAACTTCATTTCTGACTATTGAATAAAATTTTAATTAGCAAAAATTTTGCAAACATTATTTTGAATTACAAAATTCCCAAATTCCTTTAGGGTTCTTCCTATACCCAAGACAAATTAGTCTTTTAAGAAGTAAATTGAAATTTCTAAAGTCATTTAAGAATTTTCAATGTTTCGTTTTAAAATCTACCTACACATCATTTTCACTACTATAAACAACTAGATGGCTTGCTCTAATTCCGCTCCAGGATATTCGAGATAGAAAAATAAAAGTATGACTTGTACAATACTGTTATATTTTTCCAAATATGGTATATAATTAGCCGATATACAGAGTATTTATACATGTGTGTTTCTTGCATCCAAGTGCTAGCCAGGCCTGACTCTGCTTAGCTTCCGAGATCAGACAAGACATGTGTTTTTCATAATCAAAAGTTTTGTAATAAATTATATGATGCTATTTTTTCTCAGATTCTTGTTATGTTATACCAGGTGAACATGATAGTTTAAAAATAATAATTGTTTAACTCTTTTCAGTATTTTGGGCTGAGGATTTCAACCAACTGCATCAGACATAGCTACTAGGACTAAGAAATGAGGGGCACCTGGGTGGCTTAGTCGGTTGTGTCCAACTCTTGACTTCAGCTCAGATCATGATCATGTATTTCTGAGACTGAGCCCCGTGTCAAGCTCTGCTCCGACATTATGGAGCTGGCTTGGGATTGCCTCTCTCCCTTTTTCTGCACCCTTTCCCTGTTCATGTACTTACACTCTCTCTTTACAAATAAATATTTTTTAAAAGGCTACAAAATGAGACTACATATAGTTAAAATGACTCAGTTGCTTATTCCCAAGAAATCTTTGCTCCAGAAAGGTAAAGCTATCAACCAGTAAATAACCACACTGCTCACTTCAGAAAACGAATGTAAAATCAAAACGAAACAAAACAACTATTGACTGGCTGGCCAATGCACTCTCACGGTAGCTTATTCTCATATGTGTAATTTAAACCATAAATCATAGTCATATAACATATATCATCTACATAGTAAAATATATTTGAATTCTTACTCTACTGATCCAGGTGCCCCTCCATTCTCATGTCTTTAAATTTTATCTCTGGCTTTGAGTCCCACATGGTATATGTTAGTAAAGACCATTTCTCTGAACTTCAAAACCATTCATGCCCAATCACACATCCAGTGCATGGCTTATGGATCTCTACTGTCTTGTCTTGTCTTTTCCCTTTTCTTTTCTTTTGAGAGAAAGAGAAACACGGCAAAGAAACAGGAAGAGAGAGAGATTCTTAAGCAGGCTCCACACACAGCACAGACCCAAATTGGGGGGCTGTATTTCACTACCGCGAGATCATGACCTAGGCTTAAATGAAGAGTATGTGGCTTAACTGACTGAGCTACCCACGCACCCTACAGTCTTTTCAAACACACTGTATATTCTGTGACCACTCTATATGTAGGTCAGGTTATTCTTTTGTATCTACTTTTTTTCCTTAAGGTTGCTCACTATTTCTATTATAGTTACATCATTTTATATGTGCCTGTTGTATCTTTTTTTTAATGTCTTTTTTTAATGTTTATTTTATTATTTTTTTTTATTTTTGAGAGACAGAGAGAGACAGCGCGAGCAGGGGAGGGTCAGAGAGAGAGGGAGATACAGAATCCGAAGCAGGCTCCAGGCTCTGAGCTAGCTGTCAGCACAGAGCCTGATGTGGGGCTTGAACCCATGAACTGTGAGATCATGACCTGAGCCGAAGCTGGTCGCTTAACCGACTGAGCCACCCAGGCGCCCCTTGCCTGTTGTATCTTTAGTAAAATGTAAGCTTCATAACAATAGATCCCATGTCTACCTTATAATTGCATCTTCACCACCTGACAGAGTACTTACCCCATAGATGTTTTTTTAACATTTTAAAAATTTCAGAGTTAATTCAGTTGTTTTGAAGAAATGGTTTGTGAATCTCAGAGTCCTGATGTCCTACCACTAAGTGAGGGAGCTACTGATTACTTGTAAGGAACCATAAGAGCGTTATAGAATATATTTTGAAAAGCATTAATTTAGAAAAGCAACAAACAAAAAATTTTATTTAAGAAGATTGTCATGCTCATTCATAACCTGTAGAATGGTTAAAAATAGTCAAAGTAGTTTTATATTTATCTTCATTTTTTACTACTTTTAACATAGTGCATTTCTTTTGTAAATCTAAGTCCCTACTGCCTAAAGGATGTCCCTTGACATTTCTTACAGCATAAGTGTGCTGACAATGGATGGGCTTTAGCTTTTCTGAGAAGCTTTTCTCATCTTTATTTTTTAAACTTTTTTTACATTTATTTATTACTGAGAGACAGAGTATGATTGGGGAGGGCAGAGAGAGGGGATGACACAGATTCAGAAACAGGCTCCAGGCTCTGAGCTATCAGCACAGATTGGATGGGGGCCTGAACTGAGCCAAAGTCGGTCGCTCAACCGACTGAGCCACCCAAATGCCCCTCATCTTTATTTTTTAAAGCATATGTCCAGCAGCATCTGGGTGACTTAGATGGTTAAGCCCCCAATTCCTGATTTTGGCTCAGGTCATGATCTCAAGTTCATGAGATTGAGCCCTGAAATAGGCTCTGCAGCTCAGAACCTGCCTAGGATTCTCTCTCTCCCTCTTTCTCTGCCCCGCCCCTGCTCACACTTTCTCACTACCTCCCAAAATTAAAAAAATTTTTTTAATTAAAAACATATATATGTATACACATATACATATATACATATATATTTACTGAGACAGAATTATGAGCTGAAAATTTTATTTTCTTACAGAAATTTAAAGATGTCACCATGTGTTCTTGTTCTAGTTTGCATAGTTTGTAAGAGTTTTGCCATAATTTTTTTGGGTTTGTTTTGTTTTATTTCATTTTTTTTGTCCCTGTGTGTATAATATATCCTTCTTTTCTGGTCCCTTAAAAATTTTTTTCCCTTACGTTATTATGACTGAGATGTATCTTGGTGTGTACATGTGTTTCTCTGTTTTGTTTTGTTATTTATTCTGCTTAGGGTCCTTTGAACTTCTTTGTTCTGTGGTGTGCCCTCATTAATTTTGGAAACTTTTCATCCATTATCTCACATATTAAATATTTTTCTCTTGCTCTCTATTAATTCTGTTTTTGGGACTGAAAAACACTGATGAGAAACCAGTTGATATTGTCCCACAACTCTTGATGCTCTGTTCTTTGCATTGTTTTTATTGTTTAATTCTATCTTCTTCACATTAGTTTCAGTCTTCTCTGTGTTTCAGTTTGCATATTTTCTACCAATGTATCTCTGTTACTTTCCTGTGCTATGTCAAGTACCCTTATGTGTCCATTAAGGAAAACTTTAATTCTTATTATCATGCATCTAGTTTTAACATTTAACTTATTATAGTTTTCATATCTCTGTTAAAATCCACCATCCATGGAAACATGTACTCTGCTCTTTCTACTAGATTTCTAACAAGTTTCACAATTATTTAAAGTCCCAGCCCAATAAATCCAATGTTTAATTCATGTGTGAGTTTTGTTCTATTGATTTTCTTGTCTCTTGCCAATGAGGTGTTTGTTTGTCAATCTTTTATTAAATGCCAGACATGAATTTAAAGAGGAACAGAGATCAGGGTAATTAACATGTATGCTGCTATTACTATTATTATTATAATGGCATACCCGTTTTTCTGATAGGCCATTTTATGAGAGTTGAGTAAAGGTAGTCAGAAATAAGGCTAACATGCCATCCATGTTATATTTTTAAAATATTTTAAATTATTTTTCTCACTCCTATATATGTCAGTGATGCCTTTCCTCCATGCTTGCCTTTTTTGGAATCCTGGATAACTGGTCTAATGGAGTTAAGAAAAATTATACTTTTTCTTTCTTTTTTTTGAGGGGGGGTTAAGAGCAATACTACTTCCCACTTTCTACATCATAGATCAAAGCAGAAAACTCATAACATATTTTTCCTGAAAAGATATTTTACAAATACTCTTTCAAAATACCTGATTGTGTAAGAAGAAATATTAGTTCCATATTTAAATAAACCTCTTAATGACTTTACACAATTAAAAAATTTAATGTTTTATTTATTTTTGAGAGAGAGAGAGAGACAGCATGAGCAGGGGAGGATCAGAAAGAGAGGGAGACACAGAATATGAAGACAGTCCCCAGGGTCTGAGCTAGCTGTTAGGGCAGAGCCTGATGTGGGGCTCGAACCCATGAACCACAAAATTATGACTTGAACCAAAGTCGGAGGCTAACTGATTGAGCCACCCAGGTGCCCCGAAAAAATTTTTTAAGTTTATTTATTTTGAGAGAGACAGAGACAGTTATGAGTATGGGAGGGGTAGAGAGAGAAGGAGAGAGAGAGAGAGAGAATCCCAAGGCTTCCACACCATCAACACACAGCCCAATGTGGGGCTCAAACTCATGAAACTGTGAGACCATGACTTGAGCAAATCAAGAGTTGGATGCTTAACCGACGGAGCCACCCAGGGGCCTCAAATGTATTTTTTAAAATCATCTATTCAAACAAGCTTATGTTGAATCATAATTGCAAATAAACTTAAATTCTCTTCTTTCTTAGTTTTATCTTTAAATAACTTAAAGGCAAATGACAATGACATATAAATTCTGGGAGATTTATTAAATTCAAAGGGAATCATCAAAAGCTAATTGATATATTCCCTTCAGATATAGTCATGGCAATTTTCATTGTATCCACTCTCTCTTTTGCCATTCTCAAACCATATTATTATACTTTAATATTTCTGTGCAAGGGCTTACAAATACCGCCCCCCCCCATCACTATTGCCTCTATTTTATGTTCAGGTCTGTGATTACATGCTATTTATTGTATTTTTGGATGTGATTTTTCAACATTAAAAGCTTAAACATAGATCTATGAATACTAAACTCTGTAGTTTGTGCATGCATCTAAGCTCCTTTTCTTGAGATGCAACTTTATTGCTGGAATCTGATATTATAAATGTATTAGGGTACCAGTAAGAGCCTTGAGATAAGATCATATATTACATGCTGTTTTATGTTCTACTTTTATTAAACCCAGATATACATTTAGTATGTCTATCCGATGATTTTCACTCTGGAGCTCCTATTACCTTACAGAAATGTGTAAATATTACAAGGCTGGGAGATAGGTCTATCTATCAAGGACCTGAACTGGCATCACTTAAAAGAGTAATATGCAAACTTCAAAGACTGAAAAATTAAGTAATGACTGTACATGCTTAAGTTGACATCTGAATCATATTTACTATCTTTAAATAATCATGAAATATTTTATTTTAATAGTACCATATATTTTCTATGTGCCTAAAATATATTTATTGAAATCTTTTACCTTCAGCTATACGACATTCAATTTATGGAAGAATGTCTGTTCTAATTGAATGGCAGAGTTAATCCTCATGGTCAAACCAAACATGAAAACAAATTTGCTGTCAGAAAAGATTGGTTTCATGTTTTAATTTAAGTAAACTTGTTAATACTCATCATATGTATAAAGTCTGAACGCTTCTAAAATAGGCAGCTGGATGGCTAGCTAGAGAATAGAGCACACAATTTTGCTGTTAATAGTTTATCATCTTACTGTGCTATACACCTGAAATTAATGTAACATGTGTGTCAATTACTCTTCAATTAAGAAAAAAGTAGTTTGTCACCTATATGATACATGAAAAGTTCCTTTGCCACTGCTGTGCATGTATATGTGTGTCTGGATATGTGTGCACCCATTTACACCCAGGACGGTACTTTACCAGAGTAAAGTTTAAATGGCAGTGTTGCACGTTGATTTTGTAAATGGTGAGGAGGACCTTTTTGACCAGGCAACTTGGGAAAAAAAATGCAAAGCTCAGACATTATAGCAGATATGACAAATTTTTAATTTTGTATAAATTTAAATAGATGCATAGGGATGTTGATGATCTTGCAAATGTTCCACTTAAACCTAATGGTACCTCTGTTCCATCTGTCATGTCTATTATTACCTTTCAGAGTTTTTGTATCTTAGTTGCAGATTTCTGTTTTAGTTTATTGCAAGGCTCACAATGCCTAAAGAGAATATCTTCAACCAGTGTTTAAACCAAAGTTTACTTAGTACTAGTGGTGATAACAAACTCTACTGAGTGCTTACTCTATGCCAAACAATATTATAGGATTCATATCAACCTTATAGGTTTGGTCTTATCATTATGTCTAATTTCTTACACTAAACTGAAGGTTAGGTGTTATAAGTAGCTCATCAAGATAACTTAATATCTGTTGGAATCCAAGTAGTTTGATTCCAGAACCCAGATGTCCACAGGCTATAATGCCTCCCTCAAGAGCCATTCCTGATTAGCTCAAGAGCATTCTCTCCCTTGCTTTGTATTTTAGTAGGTTGACATAACGTAGAGTGGTGCATCTCAAACATTACTGCATGTGTGAATCACACAAGAAATTTTGTGAAAATGCAGAAAAAGCTACTTCATAATATAATTGGAGGGGTAAAGCTAAAAGATGGTGTTAATGCAAAAGGGGGTGAAGAAGAGAACATGTACAGTTTGAAGACATCTGCCCATGTGATTCTGATATAAGTCTTTGCTATTCCTAGAGAATCACAGATTTAGAGCATGTATTATAAATACATTTCAATTGTATGTAATGTTTTGAAATTTTTCTCCAGCTTTGCTTCTCTCTACCCCTAAATAAACTATAAATATCTTAATAATAAGACTTGTAAAATCTTTCATCTTCCTGCCAAATGAAGAAATCGAGAGAGGTCTCATTCACTGTGTGCTATATTTACAAATTCATTTATTCAATAAATGTACCAACAGATGTTTCATATATCAAACGATATGACAGAAAATTAAAGGCGTTAGACACAGTTCTTATCTTCAAAGAGTTAACAGTCTAGTTAAGATACAGAAGGAGGTATATATGTAAGTATTCTGAAAAGGGTTTGAAAGGATGTCCACTGAAATTAGTGGAATAAGTAGATGCAAGTAAGGAGACCAAGTGTAGTTTCATTAAAACAGATCATCTTGAAGAAACTATTAAAAAAATTTCTCTAAGCCCAGGGACCTTGGCCCAAGAAGTGTCAAAACACCTTTGTGAAAAAGAATACACAATTAAACACTACTCATTAAGTGAATTTTATTTATTGTCCACATGAGGCTGTAGGCAGCTTACTTAATAGCAAAAGAGAAATTTTTTTTTTTTGGTAAACTGTTCAGCATAATTTAATATAGGCCATCTGTGCATACTTCTATGGGAAAATAAAATGTTTTTAATTAGTGGTTTTTATATTTAAACACCTATGGAAGCCTACATTAGGTTCAAAACTAATACATTTAAGCTATGTAGTCAGTGCCTTTCTGTTGTAGATCATGCAAAATAAAACAAGACCAAAAAATCTCTACTATGTAAATCAGAGATAATAAGGAGGATATATCCATGTTTTCACTGAGTTGAAGATGTTGGGCAAGCCTACTTTTGCTACTTGCCTATAGTGAAAGCTACTTCATAATATAATTGGATGAAAATCACCCCAGGGGTCACAATTTCTAAATTCCTATGATGTGGACAAATTTATTTATAAAGCAAGCTGAATATGTGTTCTCCCTTTTTACAGATATCAAAGCAATTCCAGATGTATGGAGAGTCTGTGATTACCTTTTATTTTATTTATTTTTCTTAATTTGTTTAATGTTTATTTTTGAGAAAGAGAGAGACAGAGTGTGAGCAGGGAAGGCCCATAGACAAAGGGAAACACAGAATCCAAGGCAGGCTCCAGGCTC
>NC_043712.1:57061917-57093054 GCF_006229205.1 Suricata suricatta
AGCAAGCTGAATATGTGTTCTCCCTTTTTACAGATATCAAAGCAATTCCAGATGTATGGAGAGTCTGTGATTACCTTTTATTTTATTTATTTTTCTTAATTTGTTTAATGTTTATTTTTGAGAAAGAGAGAGACAGAGTGTGAGCAGGGAAGGCCCATAGACAAAGGGAAACACAGAATCCAAGGCAGGCTCCAGGCTCTGAGCTGACAGCACAGAGCTTGATGTGGGGCTCAAACCCACGAGCTGTGAGATCATGACCTGAGCCGAAGTTGGACACTCAATCGACTAAGCCACCCAGGCGCCCCTGTGATTACCTTTTAATATTTGGTGGCCTCTCTTAATTATTAATTATATTAGAGTACATTTGCACTGACTAGTTAACTAGAAAACTAACAACAAAAGACCATGAAAATAAGAATAAAAGCCCCTTAACTTATACTAAGGTATATATTTTCACATCAACATATTTTCCTAATTCAAGGTTAAAATCTTGCACCTGAGCTAACCTTTTCATCTTTGAATCCCCTAAACACTTGGTCTCTCTAAGGCATATAACGAGGTGCAGTATAAGGGCACTTGGGTAGTTTAATTGATGCAGCATCTGTTTATTTATTTATTTATTTATTTATTTATTTATTTTAGAAAGAGAGCATGCATAAGTGGGAGAGAGGCAGAGTGAGAGAGAGAGAGAGAGAGAGAGAGAGAATTTTAAGCAGGTTATGCACTAGGGGTGGAGCCTGATGTGGAGTTCAGTCCCATGACACTGGGATCATGACCTGAGCTGAAATTAAGAGTCTGATGCTCAACCAACTGAGCCATACAGGCACCCCAAGTGCCTAACTCTTGATTTTGGTTCAGCTCATAATCTCACAGACTGGGACTGAGCCTTGCATGGGGCTCTGCACTGGGCATTGAGATTCTCTCTCCCCCTCATTCTCATTCTCATCCCTTTCTCTCTCTCTCAAAATAAACATTTTAAAAAAATGAATGCAGTATAAAGAATGCAGTTTATTCCTTTCTGAGCTGGGAAAATTGAGTTTAGAATGATAAGAGTGAGTTAGAAGTTATGAAAATTTTCTGATCAATTCAGATCAAGTAAGTCTCTTTCCAGTTGTCATCAAAATATCTGGCAAACTTCAATACTGCAGCACAAATTCAGCCATGTTAGTGTATGTCGTCTTCCCTTCTGGTAAATGTAATTTATTACTAGGCTCTTTGGTATTTTCTAAGTTACTCTTCAAAACCAGTTTTCAGGATGTCCCCTTTTAGCTTTTTGAGCTAGGTTGCATTATACCCCCTAAAAAATGTCTGTGCCTTAATTCTGGAAGCTATGGATATGTTACATCACAAAAGGAACCTTGCAGATGTGATTAATTAAGGATCTAATGATGAGGCAGTTAGCCTGGTTCATCCAGGTGGGTCTAATGTAATCACTAGGATCCTTATAAGAGGGAGGCAGAGGATCAGAATTACTAGGAGATGTTGGGGAAGAAGCAGAAACTAGCAGTTATGTAAGAAAGAGTAGCATGGGAATAGGAAGAAGTTTCCCAGTGGCCTAACTGTAACTGCTAGGAAGACTGTGGAGCAGAAACAGAAAGGGCCCCAGGTACTCCCCAGATCTCTCATTAACTTTTTAGTTGATTCCTCTGAGAGGAGTGTCAAGCTTTCATATTTTGCAAGAGAGGTAGGGAACAAATGTGCACTCTAAATGCCAAATGTTAAATCTTTAATGCTTACTGTGACACAAAGAAACTGAGGAAACTGCTAGAAATGGCCTGTACATTTGTTAATTTTTCTCTGTGGATCAGGTCAGAACTGAAAGTCATGTTTTTGACTGACAAATTCTTCATAATCAATAGCATGCAACATGGATCTGCATATTGTCAAATGCTGAAAATTTTATTTGTATTACTTGAAGAAACACAGCTCATTCAGATGAAATAAACTTTTAATGTGAGGAATTCAATATTTTTAAAAAATCCATTTAGAATAAACTTTGTCACTAAAATTAAAAACCTACTATGAGTTATTAGCAACATTATTAAAGATGATTTTACTTATGAAATTCTTTTTTGTTGTTAATCTAGATCAGTAGTTGTGAACTTGTGACTGGTCCTGAATTTGTTCTCAAAACACTAAGTGTTTATGCTGTTTAAAATAAAAGTACACAAGGAAGAAGACTTCAAGGGAAGATGGTGGAGTAGAAAGATATATCTCCCCACAGATATAACTAGATAAGTCCCACACACTGTAAATAATTCAGAAAATGACCTAAAGACTAGCAGACAGAGGCTTCATAGCCAAACATAGAGAAGAAGCCAGATCAAAGAAGGTAGGAAGGGCAAGGGCATGGTCCGGAGCTAAATGAACTTACAGAACTGTCTGCAGGAGGGAAAGATACCATGGGAGCACAGAAGAGAAAGAAAAAGACACTCATATCAGGCACCCTAGGCACAGGGCACCTGCATGGATAAGATGAGGCCCCATAATATTTGGCTTTGAAAACCAGAGGGACCTAATTTCAGAAGTTCTTCCCAATTTGCAGAACTTAATATCTGGAACTTTAAAAATCAGTAGGCTAGGCTCTGGGATTGTCAGGAGAGCAAGAAAAAAAACCAAATATTTGCCCCAAAGAGCACAACAAACAGCACCACAGAGACAGAGCATGGCAGCAGCAGTTTGAAGAATGCCTGGGATATCCAGGAAGGAGATTTGTTTACTAATCTCGGAGCATGGGCTGGAGAGGCGGGGATCCTTGGGAGACTTCTCCAAGAACAAGAGTAGTTGGGTGTCATTTTTCTTCCTACCCCCTCTCAGCCTAGACACATGAACACTCATGGGAACCAGCTCAGTGCCAACACTCCAGGTAGCTTACTAACAGTGTACCCCACCCCCACATTCTCCTATGAACCCACCTTTTCCAATATGTCCTTGCCCTTTGCAGGAGTCCACATATAGTGGTGCTACAAGTCTGGTGCGAATGTTCTTTGCAGTGTGCAAGCAGCCCTGACAGGGGACAGCACCACTCCAAGGTGACTCCTGCTCCAAGGAAAAGGAAAATAACCACACACACACCAGTCTGACTGTAGCCCTGGCAATGGGCTGGGGGCAGGCAGCTGGTCCACCAAATAAAGATTCTCAGGAAACAACATAGGGAGAGCACCCTGCAGTTCAGTGCTACTGTATCTCTGGCAAACCCTGTCTAACTCAACCCAAGAGCAAGCAGCCCCAGACTGGCCCACTAACAGTACAGGGACCAAACACTTCCCACAACAGGCAAAAAGAACCATTACAGATGACTGGACTGAAGGCTCTGCCACAGTAGTAGGATGCATACAACACACATAGGAGATACCCCTGAAGTGCTAGGTTCTGATGAACAGAGGGCACTGCAGGATCTCTTCATAAAGGACACAACCTTCAAGAACAAGAGACATAAATGACTTCCGTAACACACACACACAGACACACTCACACACAAACTGACATAAAGAGACAAAAATGACAGAGGAATATGTCCCAAATAACAGGGCAAAATCACAGCAAGAGAACTAAATGAAACAGAGATATGTCTCATAGAGAATTTAAAGTAATGGTCATAAAGATACACACTGGACTTGACAAAAGGTGGACTAAATGAGATTCTCAACAAAGACAGAAAACATAAAAAGAACTGGTCAGAGATGAAGAACTCAACAAATAAAACTAAAAATACAGTAGATGGAAAAATACAGTAGATGGAATAAATAATAGACCAGAGGAGGAAGAAGAACAGATCAGTGACCTGGAGGACAGAGTAATGGAAAGTAATAAAACTGAACAGGGAAGAGAAATAAATAGTAATAAAAGAAATAATAGATAGTAATACAGTAATAACAGGGGACTTTAACACCCCACTTACATCAATGAATATATGATTCACACAGAAAATCAACAAGAAAATAATGGCTTTGAATGATGCATTAGACTAGATGGATTTAATTGATAGAACATTCCATACTAAAACAGTGGAGTGCATAACCTTTAAAGTGAACATGAAACATTCTCCAGGATGGATCACATATCATGCATCCTTTTTGACCAAATGCTATGAAACTAGAAGTCAACCACAAGAAAAAATCTGGAAAGAGCACAAATACCTGGAGGTTCAATAGCATGCTATTAAACAATGAATGAGTCAACCAAGAAATCAAGAGGAAATAAAAAAAATACATGGAGACAAATGGAAATGAAAACACACTGGTCAAAATATTTAGGATTCAGCTAAAGCTATTCTAACAGGGAAGTTTATAGCAATACAGGTCTATTTCAAGAAGCAAGAAAAACCTCAAACAACCCAACTTTATACCTGATGGACCTAGATAAAAAATAACAAGCCAAATCGAAAACCAACAAAAGGAAAGAATCAATGACACCAAAGCAGAAATAAACAAAGTAGAAATAACAACAAAGAAAGAACAGAATAATAAAACCAGGAGGGTTTGTTGAACAGATCAACAAAATTGATGAACCCTTAGACTTAGCTTCATCAAAAACAAACAAAATAAAAACAAAAACCAAAACCCAGAGAGGATTTGAACAACAAAATCAAAAATGAAAGAAGAGAAATAATACCAACACCACAGAAATACAAAGGATTATAAGAAATATTATGAAAATTATATGCCAACAAATTGGAACACCTAGAAGAAATAGACAAATTCCTAGAAACATATAACCTACCAAACCTGAAACAAGAATAAATAGCAATTTTGAACACACCAATTACTAACTATTGAATCAGTAATCAAAATTTGCCTGTAAACAGAAGTTCAAGACCAGATGGCTTCCAGGTGAACTCTACCAAGCATTTAAAGAAGAATTAATAACTTATTTTTCTCAAACCATTCCAAAACACTGAAGAGGAAAGAAAGCTTCTGAATTTATTCTGTGAGGTGAGCATACCATGATACTCAAACCAGATAAAGACACCACAAAATGAGATCTGCAGGCCAATATCTCTGATGAATATAGATGCAAAAGTTTTCATCCAAACATTATTGAACCAAATCCAACTATACATTGTAAAAAATCATTCACCACAATTAAGTGAGATTTATTCCTGGGTGGTTCAACATTTACAAATCAATCAAGGTGATACATCATATCAACAAGAGAAAAGGATTAAAGAAAGCCAACATATAATCATTTCAATAGATGCAGAAAAACTATTTGACAAAATACAACATTCATTCATGTAAAAATACTCTGCAAATTAGGTGTAGAGAAGACATATCTCAACATAATGAAGACCATGTATGAAAAACCCATAACTAACCTCATACTCAATGGTGAAAAATTGAGAGATTTTCCCCCAAGGAATGAGGTAATGATGTCTACTCTGCACACTTTTATGGAACCTAATATTGGAAGTCCTAGCCACGGCAGTCAGATAATAATGAGAAATAAAAAACATCTAAATTGGTAAGAAGTATAACCTTCACTATTTGTAAATGACATGATACTACATATAGTGTATATATAGACCCAACAATAAACTACTAGAACTGATGAATGAATTTTAATAAGGTTCCAGGACACAAATTCAATATACAGAAATCTGTTGAATTTCTATACAGTAATAATGAAATTGTAGAAAGATGAATTTAATAAAACAATTCCATTTGCAATTGTACCAAAGATAAAAAAAATACCTAGGAATAAACTTGATCTAGGACATGAAAGGTCTATACTGTGAAAACTATAAAACTTGATCAAGGAAATTGAATAGGACACAAACAAATTAAAAAGTATTCCATACTCATGGATTGGAAGAACCAATATTGTTAAAATGTCCATACTACCCAAAGCAATCTACACATTTAATGCAATACCTATCAAAAAACCAACAGCATATTTCACAGACCTGGAATAAACAATCCTAAAATTTGTCTGGAATCCCCAAAGACCCCAAATAGCCAAAGTAGCCTTGAAAAAGAAGAACAAAGATGGAGGTATCACAATCCCAGACTTCAAGCTATACTGTAAAGCTGTGGTCATCAAAACAGTATGGTATTGGCACAAAAATAGAACAGAGTAGGGAGCCTAGAAATAAACCCACAATTATATGGTTAATAAATCCTTGATAGAGGCAAGGACATGCAATGGGGAAAAGTTTCTTCAACGAATGGTGTTGGGAAGCTACATGCAAAATAAAGAAACTGGGCCACTTCCTTACACCATACACAAAAATAAATTCAAAATGGATTAAGGATCCAAATGTGAGACCTATAACCATAAAGAATCTAGAAGAGAGCCAAGTAATCTCTTTGACATTGGCAACAGGTTTTCTAGGTATGTCCCCTGAGGCAAGGGAAGCAATAGCAAAAATAAACTATTAGGACTATATCCAAATAAAAATGAGGGATGCCTGGGTGGCTCAGTCGGTTAAGCATCCAACTTCAGCTCAGGTCATGATCTCATGTTTGTGGGCTCAAGCCCTGTGTCGGGCTCTGTGCTGACAACTAGCTCAGAGCCTGGAGCCTGCTTCAGATTCTGTGTCTCCCTCTCTCTCACACCCTCCCCTGCTTGCACTATCTCTCTCTTTCTGTCCTTCAAAAATAAAAATCATAAACTAAATTAAATTAAAAAAATTATTTGCACAGCAAAGAAAACAACCAACAAAACTAAAAGACAACCTACTCATTGAGAGGAGATAATTGCAAATAACATATTCAATAAAAAGTTAGTGTCCAAAATATATAAAGAACTTGTTCAACTCAACATCCAAAAAACAAATAAACGAATTAAAAATGGGCAGAAGACATGAACACACATTTCTCCAAAGAAGACATACAGATGACCAATAGACACATGACAAGATGCTCAACATCACTAATCAAGGAAATGCAAATCAAAACCATAATGAGCTATCCCTACACACTCCTCAGAATACCTAAAATTAAAAACAAAAAGAAATAACAAGTGTTGGCAAGCATGTGGTGAAAAAGGAATCTCCGTACACTGTTGGTGTCAATGCAGCCACTTGGAAAACAATAGGGAGGTTCCTCAGGAAATTAAAGATAGTATTACCACATGATCAGTAATTTCACTATTGAGTAATCACAAGTGGGGGACAGATAGAGAGGGAGACACAGAATCTGAAGCAGGCTCCAGGCTCTGAGCTGTCAACACAGAGCCCAAAGTGGGACTCGAACCCACAAACCATGAGATAATGACATGACCTGAAGTCTGATGCTTAACCAATTAAGCCACTCTGGCCTCCCATAACATATTAATTTCTAAATCTTAAATCCTTAAAATTATGAAGTTTTAGTCTGTTTGTTGCTGCTGTTGTTGTTGTTCTTATAAACTTGTTAAGGGGTGCCTGGGTGGCTCAGTAATTTAAGTGTTGGAACTGCTTAGGTCATGATCTCATGGTTCATGAGTTTGAGCCCTGCTTCGAGGTCACTGATAGCACAGAGCCTGTGCCAGATCTTTTGTCCCCCCTCTCTCTGCCCCTTCTCCTCTCTCTCTCTCTTTATCTCTCTCAAAATAAATAAACACAACATTAAAATTAAAAAAAGAAAATTCTTGGAAAATCCAAAACACAAAAGTAGAAAATACTGTAAGGCTGTGTTCCAGTTTAAACAATCATTAATCCCTGGCCCTTCTTGTCTCATCTATCACTTCCCCTCCCTCTCCTGAGGGAGCCCACCAGATACCTGGTTTCCACTCTAGGCCTACAGGACTTTAGTCAGTCTGATTACTTCACGGATCTTCAGCTAGTGCTGAAAACACGTTTTCAGAATTCTTTTTCTCTTTTTTCTTTTTCTTTTTTAATGTAGGTTCCACACCCAATGTGGATTTTGAACTCTTGAGATCAAGAATTTCATGTTCCACTGACTGAGCCAGCCAGGAACCCGAGTTTTCAGAATTCTTAGATAAAATTTAAAATTTTCTCTTTATATTTATTATCACTTTTCTTCTCTCTCTCTCTCTCTCTCTCTCTCTCTCCCTCTCTCTCTCTCTCTTTCATTTTAGCTCCTTTACTTTTACTTATTTATTTTTATATACATAATTGTCAAGTTAGCTAACATACAGTAACCTAGCTTTCCTATAGGAGAAGGGATGTACCGGAGCCCCCTTGTGAATGCTTTCCATTTAGAAAAAAAGGCCTGATAATCTGCTCAGGAAGACTGCGCCTCCTTTCCATTCTCAAAACACAAAACCAAAATAAGTCATCCTTTCTCAGGTCTCTGCTTCTCTGGGGACGATAGTATTTTCTGTTCCATTTCTTCAAGATCCTTTAACTAGTTGCTCTTTGTTTCTTGCCTTTATCTCTCTAGTGACAGTCTGATGGCTTACATGTGCAGTGTAGTTTTTTTTCTTTATCCAATGTATTTTTTAATCTCTTACTATCATTTACTCAAAATGTCCTATACAGTGTTTGCTACTTAATAAGATAGTACACAACGACATTTTAGGGCTTGTGCTTCTGAATGAGGCTAGGAGAAATATCATTAACACTAATCAAATTAACTGCCCACACAATTCGGCTTCACTGGCAGTTAACAAAAGTGTGGCCTTCATATGGCCTCGTGTGCTACATGTGTGTATAGTAAATACTCAATATTGTGGCTTCATGGTTTAATAGATAGCAGGTTTCCTTTTAAATCTTTTTATATTCTGAAATAGAATTCTTCTACCTAATGAAAAGTATTAAAAGCATTAGACCTGTATACATATATCCTGTATATTTATATATCTAAACAGTCTATTTAGAACATAGTTTCCCTCTTGAATTTCTCAGGCATGGTGTGCTTAAAATAATTCTTACCAAACAATACTGAGTTACATTTCAACTTATTGCATTCTTTCAAGTATCCTTCTTAGTGACTTTGAGATAACAGAAATGAAGAAACATTGTAAACCAAAGCTACCAACTCCATTAAGACAGTTAGACCTCTCATGACTTGTTCCACTCCTGATATAACTTTTAATTCTGTGTGATGGTAGGAAAGTCTTTTGAACTCTGGGAACCTCAAGTTCCTCATCTGAATAATAATTGCCTTTTATGAGCACTGTGGATTCAAGGATACAACATGTAGAATTACCAGGCAAACCTTCTAATACATAATTGTGTCTCACATGTTACTTCCCCTCTCTCAACCTCTGCCCCTTCACTATTGTTTTATTTTTAATGTTTATTTACTTGTGAGAGAGACAGAGGGTGAACAGGGGAGGGGCAGAGAGAGGGAGACACAGAATCCAAAGCAGGCTGCAGGCTCTGAGCTGTCAACACAGAGCCAGAAACAGGGTTTGAATTCAGATACGTGAGATCATGACCCGAGCTGAAGTTGGATGCTTAACCAACTGAGCCACCCAGGCACCCCATTTTAAAACAGTGCAAGAAGAGGTATACAGATCTAGAGAATACCCTGTTTTATTTTCCTCTGAATGACTTACACCTGGCTTGTATTCTAATAGCTTCGGGTCTTTATCTGCATCAATTTGTCACGAGACATTTGTTCAAGAGTTTCCAGATAATCCGTGGGCCCAGGCAGTCTGACTCAAACATTAAACTACCCTGGCTCTCCATACTACACTCTCCACACAGTACCATACAAGGAAGCCCTCTGACTTTGGAGTCATAATGTGTGAGTCAAATACAGATAGTGCCACCTCCTATCTTTGATCTTGAGTCTCTAAGCTCCTCTAGAACTCTTGATAACCTTTAAAATGAGGGAAGAATTTATTGAGGCAGTATACACAAGTGCTTTGCTCAGTACTTGGTACAGTGTAAATGAGGTGTAAGTAAGCTATTTCTGTTAAAGATTACAAGCACCTATTGTCCTTTCTGCCCCTGAATTCTCTAAAGCATTCGTGTGTGTGTGTGTGTGTGTGTGTGTGTGTGTGTGTGTAAGAGAGAGAGAGAGAGAGAAAGAGAGAATCTTTTCCCCTCCTCTGTCATCCTCGGGATCTATTAATACTAACCAAAGGAGCCTCCAACCAAAATAGACCATTGTTCAGATATTGGACTTATCCTAACCCCACCGTGGGAAACCAGTGTTAGGTCAAGGGAAAAGTAGAGCAGACAATGGAATGGTATAATGTTGCCTCTCTCTATGCCAGTAGAATCCTAAAGGGTTTCTGAATCTCCTTAGCATAGCATATGAGGTCCTTCTTAACTGGTTCATGTACCATTTGATTACATCCCCTAACATTTCCTGTTTCTGACACATCCTAAACTTATAGTGTGAGCTGATCTCTTTTCTGCTAATCTAGGACTATCTATCTTATTTTTTTCATCCCTTAACTGTTTCTTCCTCTATGCTCATGTAGTGTCTGATGCAAATACTATTTCTTCTTAGAAAATTTTTCTATTGGCCCTTTTCTTAAACTTTTTTAAATGTTTATTTATTTTTGAGAGAAAGAGAGACTGAGTGTGAACAAAGGAGGGGCAGAGAGAGGGAGATACAGAATCAGAAGCAGGCTCTAGGCTTTGAACTGTCAGCACAGAACCCAAAGCAGGGCTTGAACCCACGAACTGTGAGATCATGACATGAACCGAAGTCAGACACTTAACCTACTGAGCTATCCAGATACCTCTCTATTCCCCTTTTTAAAAGCTACCTAATCTAACTATCTTAAAATAGAATTGATTCCTCTTACCCATCAACTGAAATTTCACAGAATTTATATTCTTAATTTTTTTTGGCTGTAATATGTACAGAAAAAATGTTTCTATTTTTAGGGAGTTTCTCAGGGTCAACCCAAACTGAAAGAAGTAGCTAATTCCATCAGTGTGTTGTGTGTGAGCATATACAAATGTGTGCCTATTTGAAGATATTTTTCAAATCACAAAATTCTTCAAAATTTAGGTAATGTTGACAGAAGTCATTAGGTCCATTACTAACTTAGAGGTTCCAAAACCAAAATAAGATTATGGATTTTTGTTAATGTTGAACTTGTATCTGGAGGATTTACTCAGGTCTATTATGCCTCATGATTAAGGTATAATTTCCCCCTTTTTCCTGTTCGCTTGCCGAGCTCTTATAACTGTTACTATGCATCATAAAGAGCATTTGAAATTACCCAGACAGAAGAGCTTCTCAATTCTTTCCTTTTGAGCTTCTATTTCTAAATCATGAGAAACATTGGCTCCATGACCCATACCTGTCTCAAATGTATCACATGTTTTAAAGTCGAGGCAGTAAGGTTTCCAATAAGCTCCCCTATCCCTTTCCTTTCTGTCCTGGTAGTGATTCAATTTTGGTAGCTGGATTCCTTCACTCCCAACCCAAACTCAAGGTTAAGTTGGCTACTGCTTTCGTCCCCGGTTTGAGGAGCTGAATTTGAGTCCCTAGTTGAAGAGAAAAGATGTCTCTCTGATTTTATTTCCAAAACCATATAGGCATATCATGCACATGTAACTGAACCTAAGTTTCCACGCCCAACGTGTAGCGAAGCCAATCACTGAGACCTTGAGTACCCAGCAAGGCAAGGGTTTGAGAAGCAGCCATACAAGGCGATAGGAGGGTGAGCCTTCATTCTTCCTCACCCAATTGAGATTAGAACAAGTTTTTATAATCCTAGGAGTTGTGTTGTAGACCTATTGAAAAGAGTAGGAAAATTTATGACTATTTTTGAGAAAATGTGGAGCGTGCGCACTGAGCAAGCATGCAGCATATTCCACATCCACTCTGAGATGGAGACATTAAAAGGAGGCCAAATTCAGCCCCTCTTGTCAGGGGGTCCAGGAGACATGCTATGTGCACACTCTGAGAACAAATATAAACTGGGTAGGGTCTGGGGCTCCTTATCTCTGGGAAGGAACCTACGGCCTTGCTTGTTCATACGCTGGAACCACTTCAGTGACCATTTGCATCAGTTTGGGCCCCTAAGGAGACAGCTAGTACATTTCCAAGTGGGGCCTGAAAAGAAACAAGAGTTGATTTGGGAGAAACAGTTCCCTGAAAAACTAGATTTAAATTTGCTGTAACCTATTAATCTCATGGGGCATAGTTTCACACACACTTGAACAAAGGTAGTTTAAATAAGCTCTGATATGGATATGCCATTTATATATTAATGTATGGAGGAAATGCCCATATAAATGGAAACATAGAAACACCATTTATTTGTACCCATGCTAAGCAAAATCCTTTCTAGATTAACAATTTTATTCTAACCCAAAATGTTTATGAACCCACATGTGTACTCATTAAGGTTGATGAATGCTTTGGCAGCTTTCTAATTAACATTGATAAGGTTGCGCTGAGTACTCTCCAAGAACTAATTGAAACCACGAGTTTATTTCCCTACATATAAACTCTAAATCTTTTACATAACAGCTTTGTCTGTCTTGATCTGGACGTCAGTGTTTCATTACCAAAAAAAGATTTTCTTTCCTTACTTTCTTCTGAAAATGTTTAAACATCAAACAACTCAACTTAATCAAAATTCGACTTCTTGATTGCGTATTTTGTGCTGCCTTTTTTGCATGCCAATGAACTCCATACTGGCAAATATGCCAATCTCTGTGAAGCAGCTACTGTCTCTGTTGCCCTGATTTATTTAATGATACTACAATCGGTTTCTATCACAATCCAATCATTTTCATTAAAGGAATTAAAATGTCAAATGTAAGAAATTGGGCACAAGACAAAGGTTAATTATAAAGGAGAAAACTATGTAAACATATAGGTATTTCCTTTTTCTCAGTGCCCATAGTATTCCCATTACTGTTAATGGGACTTTGAGAGACCACTGAGTGGCAAATAGACCTAGAATATTAAATCTTGGTAATCAGCAGTAATGGAAAATTAGGTGCATACAATTCAGTTTAATTGAGTCTAGTAAGTTTTTTTTTTAATTTTTCTGAGTTTGACAAGGAGTGTTTAATTCTAAGTATTAAATGTTTACAAAAGCATTTTTAAAAAGAAATTAAATATGTCTGATTTGTTTTCTTGACAACTTCTAAATTTTATTTCTCTGGTTGCCATAGAGAATAAGAAATCTATTCCCATGGATTTTGAGGTACGATTTAAATGTTCCACTATTTTATTGCCCTTACAGATTCTTATCATTCTGGCTTGCCACATAAGTTTATATATTCTTATTCATTTGGTTTACTCGAGTTATTGTGTGTTGCATTTTGAAAAATTATATTGACATCTCTGGGGCACCTGGGTGGCTCAGTCAGTAATGTATCCAACTTTGGCTCAGGTCATGATCTGTGGTTCGTGAATTCAAGCCCCATGTCGGGCTCCGTGTTCAGAGCATGGGACTTGCTTTGGATTCTGTGTCTCTCTCTCCGCCCTTCCCCCCACTCACACACTGTCTCTCAAAAATAAATAAGCATTTTTAAAAATTAAAAAAATTATATTGACATCTCGTCTCTCCTATTGGGTACAATTTTTATTAACCTCTTAGTTTCAACCATGATTCTCAATAAGTAAGATTGCACATACATTAGAAACCTGTTGCATATATAATTTTAGCCAATGAGAGGTTCAATTTTGTGGAGTTAGATGGGGTTATGTGTAACAACTAGAGCATAGAACACCTTAAGCATGAAAAGCAATAGGATATTTAAATAGTGAGTAGGGGAGAGGAGGAACAATGCGGGGAGGAAAAGAGAGGGGAGGGTTGGGCTATTAAGAGTAGAAGTTAGAGCAGCTGAGATTTCATTAAGATTTAGCATTTAATCAGAACTATATTAGTGTTTTTCTTTTCTAAAAACATTTGTCAGCAAGCTGACCAAGATCAGATGCATTCGCTGTCAGCTTCACATTTATTCAGTTTTTAGTCATCATGCTTAATACCTTTGCATGACACAACATATGACATTAAACTTGTAATGCTCAAAATTATACAACCTAATTACCTTCATCTTCAATTACAGAGACAAACACATTTGTTAGTCTGCCCCCTGCTGGCATCAGGCTTGTCCACAAGTTCACATAAGTTAGCTAATTATGGGAAATGTGTTTTGGTTAAAAATATCAGACTGTCTTTGGGATGATATGAGCTATGTTCAGTCTCTTGCTGGACACTTGAGGGAGGGAGAAAATGAAGGACTTAGATCAGTGGTTCTAACACATTTTTTTTTCTGGCTCTGTATAATATGCATGTGAACAATAACATATTACATTATATCACACCACATATCCATGTGAATAGAGTCTATATCATTACATAAATTAATATCAAGACTGGCATCTGAGAGGTTGGGCATATTAGAATTGCAAGGGGTATATCACTTCCTCTTGTTACTGCCGAATACCACAGATTTCTTCCACCTAACCTTAGGGCAAGAAAGTGCAGTTTACTATGAGCCCCAGAGATAAAAAGTTAGGATTGTTGAAAGAAGAGCATTGGTGATACCATAATCTCTTTAAAAGCAGGCTTATAACAATGAGGAGTCTAGAGGACTCAGATAGGTTAAAAAAGGGCAAGGCTTCTGTACCCATCTGTATATATATATATATAATGTGCATATATTATCCAAATGATAACTCTTAGATGAAACTTACAATTGTGGAAATACAGGCATTAGTTTATAAAGACAGTTTTCTAAAAACTGTTGCCTAATATTTGAAAGGACTGTGCGCTGAGAACAAATTGGGGCACCAAAAGAGAACAAATGTATGCAAGATCCAATATGCCTAGCCTACTTTGACTTTTATAATAGAGTACTTATTTAGTATGTTATCATCAGTTAAGCTGGATGGATAGGAAATATAATTCTTTATTGGTAATACTTTAGAAATATTACTTCCTTTAGCTTCTCACTTATTCTCAATTATTCTAGCTTTTAATCACCTCACCTACATCTTTTGGGTGTCTTAAAATGAACCTTAGTTATAGAGTACTTTTCTTCTCTGGGATTAGTTGACCAATTACAAATTGGAGACATATTTTACATCCCTGGCCCCTCATTGCTTTGTTTGCAGTTTTAGAAAGCTAAACGTCCTTCTAATCATCAACTTTTTTAAAAGCTACCACTGTTATCAGGAGCAAAATGGAAGATGTTCTACCAGTAAAGTGGGCTGAAGTTTTCTTATACCTACTTTTAAGGTACTATTCTTATTTCTGAGACATTTTCTATGGAATTCTTTAAACGTTCTGAGAAGCACTAGCAGTCCTTGCGACCATATCTATCTTCCACTAGTAATTGCTCATGGTTTAGTTTTACAAACTTTGACTTCTTTTCTGCATAATTTTTTAAAAGTTTATTTATTTATTTTGAAAGAGAGAGAATGCAAGTGCGGAAGGGGCAGAGAGAGAAAGGGAGAGGCGGGGGGCGGGGGGGGGGGCGGGGGGAGAATCTAGAGCAGAACCTGATGCGGGACTTAAAGTCATGAACCGTGAGACCATGACCTGAGCTGAAGTCAGATGCTTAACCTACTGAGCCACCCAGGTGCCCCACAATCAGTTATATTTTGATAACTGACCAGTTAACAGTTTTGCCAAGCACTATATTATATAGTCTATCACTTCACTTGATTTTCACATTAACAAAACATGCACTTCTGTTCAGGTTCACATGCCTGCTACTTCCTACACTGTCTGTCATAGCATTTATTACACCAATTAGGCAATCATCATCAGGGCAAAAACAATGCTTTTTGTCACGCTTTAACCGACAACATGGAGCCTATTATATGGTAGACCTCATTTAATGTCTGTTCAATGAATCCTTACAAATGCTTTTAGTAATTTTAAGTCTTTTGAGGGAAGTGGATTAATTTTGGCATATATTGCCTGAGTTAATATTTTTATTTAAGAAGTACATTGGAAATCATATCTACTCCCAAGTTCAGTTATTTAAGATCACAGTTGTACTGAGTATATTTTGTATTTCTCAAACAAGGAATCAATGGAAGTATATTTGCTGTGTCTCAAACTTCTTTGGTTTCAAAATTTCTAACTTTAGATTTTGATATGGAATAGAAGATAAATATGGCAATAATTAGAGTTGGGAAGAAAGACTATGTCTGCCTGTGAGACATTTAAATATATAAATGGCAAATATATGTGCATATATGTGATATTGGACACTCATTTAGCCTAAGTTTTAACTACATTGGTATAAGGCAATATTGGCATTATATTATTAGTAGTCAGTTTCAAAGTGTAATATATGCCAGGTCCTCAAGAACATTAATATTAGGCAACAACATGCAAATTTATGCCTATTTTAACCCATAACAATCATATCAGTTAATAGCAATGTTATTAACATAGCATTTTCTATCTTGATATCTTGGCTCTTAACTCTGCATAAACATGGCCATAAACACCTAACTGTTTGCTGTTCTTAGAACACACAGTGGTGCTTCTAATTTTCCTACTAGTAAGCACTGGTCTTTTCTACCCAGGATGTCCTCTCGGCATTCACTATCTGCTTGCTTAGTATATTAAAATTTCCCAATTGCTTAGAGTACCATATGTTCTTATATTGTCTGGTGTATAGATCTCTTGCATAGTATGTACACTTTACCCTTATCCCATTGTTCTATTCTACGCATCTCTGAATTGCTCTTATCACATCATGCTATATATTTTTCTTGTTTTTATTTTATTTTTAAAAATTTTATTTAAATCCAAGCTAGTTAAATAATAGTGTACCAATGGTTTCAGAGTAGAATATAGTGAATCATTACTTACATATAACACCTAGTGCTCATCCCAACAACTGTTCTGCTTAATGTCCCTTGCCCATTTAGCTCATCCCCCCACATCATGCTATGTTATATTTACTTTTCTACTTAATATGAGTTTTAAGAGAAATGTCTTACTCATCTTAATATCCTATACATAATTCAATAAATGCTAAATGAAAAACAAATGCAGAAATAAGTGAAAGGATAGATTTATAAATGCCTCCATCTTTTTCTAAACGGAATTCTCATTGTAGAGGGAATGCTGGGGCTTATCTGGAATATTCATGTGAGGCAACTGAGGCTCAGTGATAGTTGCAGGCATGCCTCAGGGTTTTATTAAAACAGTCCCTATGGATTAATCTGACTAGGTAATATGGTAAGATAAAGTGTAATAGTGGACACACAACTGAAGCAGTAAATCATAAACACACTGAGTCATCCTACCTTTCCCTATTTTAGTGCCTGCACAAAAACGATGGCATGGAAATACTTTGGATTCAGGTATAGATCCATATCCAGTCAGATTGTTAAAATCATCTCTTGAATATTATTCACCACTTATTAGTTTTACTCTTTTTGAGTGGAGTGGATTTTGCATATGGACTCTAAAGGGAAGGACAAAGTCCTTGTTTGACATGAGGAAGAGAGTAAACGTTATACCTGAATACATCACGGTCTAAGTCTGCTTCCTTTCCCACATGGCAATATAAATTTATTTCTGTGGAAAAAAGTTCTTTTCAGTATGGATCAGACCTTAAAGTTTTAAAGAATTTAAAAATGTAGGGTGACAGTTTCAGTACAAATTAAGAAAGTGTGGCAACAGTGGTATTTCATAAGAAGGAAATAAGTATAGGGCTAGATGAGCTCGGTACTTGTTTCCCTAGCCCAGTGGTTCTGTTAATCACTAAACTGCATCATTCCCGTGTAGAAATAACAATAGAAATAATAGGGTGAATTCAGGAAAATTAGTTTCAAGCAGGTAAGCCTGGATGTTTAACTTTTCACATAAGGTCCCTCCATTTTTCCATACAGCTAAATGTAAATTATAGTGTAAAATGTGAATAAAATGCTCATTCATCCAAATTACCAATACACTTCATATAAACTGCTTTTCCCTGAATGCCTTTTATTGTGACTGTGTTCATCTCAGAACATAAATTGATCCAAGTTCACATGGGGCTTCTGATGAGCCTCTTAAAGCTGTAAACCTCTTTGAGTTTTACATTTCATTTTCAATCTCTTTGCAAATTCTCCATTTTTACATAAATGATCTGTGATTTGTTCACATTTTTGTAGCTCCCGAACTGAATTGTGGAAAAAAAGCAAATAGGCAGTAATTTTCTTCAATATTCAAAACATTGGACATTTTTGCTAAAGGTGGACCCGGGAAGAAACTATTCTTATGAAGAGGGGATTTGATTACTCTTTGCAGACCAGAAATACTGGAGAATCAACTAGAGAAAAATAATCTGTGCTTATACCCCCACCAGAATCTTCTGCTGGGCAGATAAGCATGCTGATTTAAAGAATGACCTCTGCAGAAAAAACACACTCCGAAACGCGTTCTAAGGAAAAGACATAGTAGGGAGATCTACCAATGATACAGAATAATCTGCTTTCACTTTTCCCTCTTTTCAATCCATCTGCTCCCCTCTGGTCCTTATGTCCAGCTACCTGATAACCATTCAACCTGGATAATTTGCATTTTTAAATCCAACACCCAAGCTAAACTCATTAACTTTCAAGTCTGTTCTTCCTAATTTCTTTAATATCACCAATCTCTAGTCAACAGTCTCGAATGTCTTTGATCCCGCCCTCTCTTCCCCTACCTCCTTGCTCCCCATATCTATTCCTCCATCAGTTTTGTCCCTCTCATCCTTGTCATTGGACTCCATCACTTGCCTGCTTTCCTGCATTTGAGCTTTCTCTGACTTCTTTAACTCCCTTTTCTCCCTCTCACATAGTCCAGAGACCCGCACATCATTATTGTTACTTCGCTTTATGAACATTGTATTCAAGACCATCTAATCCTATTTCTTGATATATCTTTCTAATGCCGTCTGCCAATGTTCACATCCCTAGACTTTATAGTATGGTTAAATTGTACTGTTTGCGGGTCTCTGTACAAATTATTTTAACATCTTTAGATATTATCTATCTTTGTTAGGCTATTCTCAGCTTCAAATGCATCTACTTGCCTAATCTCACTTCCAGATGATATTTTTATTACTGAAATTTTTTGCCCAAATACAACTTTCTTCAAAAATTAGTGCACAGAATTTTTGAAATTTGTTATCATTGAATATTGACAAATAAGATATAGTATTTTTTCTCTTAGGCTTGACCTTTTCTAATATTAGCTTTGTCATATAAGTTTAGTTGGGGTAGTATTTATCTCATAAATACTTTCAATCCTTTGACTTTTCATTATTTTAATTCCCTTAGGGTTTTGGTGTGTTCCAAATATGTAGCTCATAGTTGTCCTTCAAAAAATGTATTAGTATGTATGCAAACATAAAGTCTTTTTAAAGTCTTTTAGTTAATTGAAGTCTTGCATGAAAGGGTATAGACAATCAGAGTACTAACACTATTCGGTGTAAACATAAAAAAACATTTTTGGAGAAATGAGTTATAATCAGATATTGTAGACTTTCACTGCTCTCATGTCTACTTGTGTTACTATTGTTGATTGAGGTCTATTCTCCAAGATGGTTTGTTCCATAATTATTCTAGAGTTAATAAGTGTGGTTTTTAAATGTTTATTTATTTATTTTGAGACAGTGTGCACATGAGCAGGCAGAGGGCCAGAGGGAGAGAGAGGAGAGAGAGACAATCCCAAGTAGTTTCTGAGCTGTCAGCACAGAACTTGACTCAGGGCTCGATCCCATGAACAGTGATATCATGACCTGATCCAAACTCAAGAGCTAGATTCTTAACTGACTGAGCCCCTAGTTAATATTTATTTCAATGTATGCCTATATCTGCCAACATTTGCTACCCATCTCTCCTTGAATTGTAGACTTTTATTGTGTGCTTAATGTCCTTCCTTCTAAACTGCATGCTCTAAGTTCCTCCAGTGAAATTTCATTAGTAGTAAATTCTCAGTTTGATTTCTTTGTTTTGTTTTGTTTTGTTTCTATAAAGCACTTTTTCTTTTACTTTTGTACAGAAGATACCTAGGTACATAATTTGATGTATTACTATCTTTTCTTAGGCACATTAATCATATTTCATTTTCTATATTCTTCATATAGTTGAAAAATCTGTCGATTTTGTTATATCTTTATATGTCATGGGAATTTTCAAGTATTTATAATGAATATCTTCAATGTGGTGGTCTAAACTGACATTACAACACACCTTCTTTTAGACATCATTCTGTTCTATACTACTTGTCCTTCCTAAACATCTTTTAACAATTCTGGAAAACACTGAGGCAATTATATTGTTAAAACTTCTTTCACATTCCTCCTACTAGATCTCCTGTGAAACATTCCTACAACTTTTTATTCAGCTGTTAATATTCCTTCACTCCTCTTTCATACTTTATCTTTTTCTGAACTACTTAAAATTAGGTTTATCTTCTATTTCACTTTGACTTGAGAATTATCTAAATAGTTTTTCATTGTTTTTGTAATGTTTATTTATTTTTTGAGAGTCAGAGAAAGACAGAGCTCAAGTGAGGGAGGGGCAGAAAGAGAGGGAGACACAGAATCTGAAGCACGCTCCAGGTTCTCAGTTGTCAGCATAGAGCCTGATGTGGGGCTGGAACTCAAGACCCCATGAGATCATGACGTGAGCTGAAGTAGGACGCTCAACCAAGTGAGCCACCTAGATACCACTTCATTGTTTGTTTGTTTTTATTTAGAAAGTTTTATATTTACAGAAAATTCATTAAGATTGTATAGAGAATTTTCATATACCTCACACTGAGTTCCCTTATTAACATCTTAGGTTAATATGACACATTGTTATGATTTATAAACCAATATTGGCACATTATGAACAAAAGCCTATAATTTATTTCATTTTTTTAGTTTATACTTAATGTCCTTTTTCTGTCCCAGATTCTCATCTAGAATACCACTTTATATTTAGTTGTTATGTCTCCTCAGGGTTTTCTTGGTGGTGGTAGTTTTGAGACTTTCCTTGTCTTGATAGTTTTCAGAACTGGTCAGATATTTTATAGGGTTCCCAAGCACCAGCATTTGTCTGTTTTTCCCAAGATAACAACATGAGAAATTTGTTAATGGGAAGAAGACCTTGGAGGTCAAGTGCCATTTTCATCACCTATCAAGGATACATACTATCAACACGAATTTTTATTGCTGCTGTTGCCCATCATCATCTGATGTATTTTGTGTGTTTTGTTGAGTGTTTCCATTGTAAAGTTAGTCTCCCCATAGCCTCCTTTCCATGATGGACTCTTTGGAAGCAAGTCCTATACACAGCCCATACCCAAGGAGTAGGTTATGTTCCACCTCCTTGATGACAATATCTACATAAGATTTTTTTGTTTGTTTTTGTTTTTTCCTTCAGGAAAAAATTAATTCTTCTCCTCATCCTTAATTTAATTATTTATATCAGTATATATACTTGTTTTGTATATATAACACAATAACACTAATTTTATTGCTCAACTTGTTAGTTTTGACCATAGGGAGCACTTTTGGCTGCTCTGGGCTCCCTTGGCAGCATATCCCCACCAATGAAGGTGTTTATATACTTTATACTGTTTTAAGTGCTTTTTTTTCTTTAACTCCCTTCCACTACAAGGTGTTCCAGTCTCATGTTTATATATCCTGCACCTGACAGAGAACCAAACATTACTTCAAGGAGCTCTAGTTTCTTTCATTAGCTGCTATTTCTCTCAGGGCCTCTTGGTTGACAGAGCAAGAACATATATGTATATGTGTAAATATAAACACATCTATAATCTCTATATGTCAACATATGTATTTACGTATCAAGCTGAAAATGAGTTCAAAATGTCTCCATCTTGAATTCCTTACCACATAGCTTCTAGTTATCTGTAAAATCCCACAGGAACAGAGAGCAAGCCAGCTCCTATATTGCATCCATTTAGTTAGTTTTATTCCAGTTATACAGAATTGCGAATCCATACTCCTGTGGAGTTACAGTTTCAACTACTGTGCTTTGGTATGGCTCCTTTTCTCTGTAGTATTAAAGATTCCTTTACAACTTTACTTGGATCACCCTTCCTCCTCCTCCCCTTCAATGTGGTTGTTTCATACATTTAAAAAAATTTTTAATGTTTTATTTATTTTTGATACAGAGAGAGACAGAGCATGAGAGAGGGAGGAGCAGAGAGAGAAGGAGACACAGAACCGGAAGCAGGCTCCAGGCTCTGAGCTAGCTGTCAGCACAGAGCCTGACGTGGGGCTCTAACCCACGAACGTGAGATCTGACCTGAGCCGAAGTCGGAGGCTTAATCGACTGAGCCACCCAAGTGCCCCTGTTTCATACATTTTGTAATATCATTAGATTATCTTAAAGTAGTCAGCACTGTTTTTGATATCCTTGATGTCCTAAACAAGTTTCCTTAATTTATATACATTGTTTCACTCTACATGTTCTAAAATTCTATGGGTTTTGACAAATGTGTGCTGTCCTAAATCTCCCATTACAGTAGCAGACAGAGATCTAAAGATCTCTGTAATTTACCGATTCAACTCTCTGCCTCACCCAAACTTCTGGGAACCAGTGATTATTTGGTTCTGAATAGTTTTTCTGTTTCTAAAGCAACATTAGAATCCCACATCATGACATATTTCATACTGGTTGCTTTCAGCATCTTGTTTATAAATGATACTTCTCTTTTTTGTAATGTCTTTGGTTGTGGTATTCAGCAGCCTCAGATGATGAGATAGGGAGTATTGTTTTTGTTTCTTTCTTGGGTTTTAATTTCAATGATATATATTTTATTCCTTTATGTTCAATTTGTTCTTGTTTTTGTTTTTGTTTTTTGCACACTTACCTGCTTGCTGATTTCCCTTTATTATTTGTTCTTACTATGAGCAGCCATGTGGATAAATGCAGGATATCTTAGTAGTTTTTAAACAACATTTTTCATTCATTTATTACCTTGGAGGGCTCTAATATATAAGACACTAGAATGAAAATCTTTGCACTATAAAAAGTCCTACTAATAAGCCCTCTACTTAGAGGATCAAATAATATAATTGCATCATCCTTTTTCCTATTACATTGGAAATTTTTAATTTTTTGGAAATATTAACCCTAAAAATATTCTCACAGCAATTATCCTCACTGGCTGCGGGTGGCAATTAAAAAATGTTCTGATATTTTGAAAATGTCTCTTACATCAATATTGTTCATAGGAACATTATTTCTAAAATGTATACATTTGTTCTTAGTTTAAAACAAGAGTATTAAATGGATAGAAATAGAATATCTATCATTTACGAGGCCACTAAATAAGGAGGAATCCATGAATATTTAACTAGCTTTCTTTTTAGTAAACTACAACCATGTACATATAACATTCAATATTATTTCATACATATATGAAATAATAATCCCTCATCCAACATGATACAGATAATTTCCCTCATAGTAGTTTCTGTAGTTTTTGTCTATGTTTCAAGAATAGTTGTGAATATAAACACGAATTAGAGTAATAGATACAAGTAACTAGCAATGTTCTCAGTGGAATTCTCCTTCACAGGGCTATTTTAATTAGTTGGAAAAGATTACTAAGGAGTGAGATCAATTTACAATTTACATTAACAAGAATTAATTCCTAGGCTAAAAATGAATCTGTTTTAATGTTAAACCCCTTTTAGGTCTTGGGTGGCTCAGTTGGTTATGTATCTGACTTGATTTCAGCTCAGGTCATGATCTCACAGTTTGTGAGTGTGAGCCCCACATCAGCCTCTGTGCTGACAGTGTGGAGCCTGCTTGGGATTCTCTCTCTCTCTCTCTCTCTCTCTCTCTCTCTCCCCCTCTCCCTCTTTGTCTCCCTCTCCCTCTCCTTCTCTGTCTCTCTACCACTTGCTCACTCTCTCTCTCTCAAAAATAAGTAAACTTTAAAAATATATTAAACCCCTTTTAAGTGCAAACTACCCATTTCAGTTCATCTTGTGGAAGAAAAAGACCACTTATTCAGATTTTTTAAAAATGGATCAAAATAAATGCTTAAATGCTTGTATTTTAGGTAAGCAATGTAATGGGAGCGACTCAACTTCCTCCCATAATAAATAGAAGATCTAATTTGAGGTCCTCATAAGTAAATTCTTCACCAAGGAAGGAGGGGGATTATTCAGAGTTTAAGACTGAAAAGAAAGCATCCAAAAGAAAAAGAACAAATGAATTAATAAGTGAATGAGTACCAGGTGGAAGGAGTCTAAGGAGATTATCATCTTGGAAGCACCCAAATGAACATAAAACAGTGAAGGGTAGGTGTATATTTAAGCCGGGTTCTATAAGCGTTAAAATTTTACCTTATGCAGTTTCCATTTCATGATTCAAAAATGCATTGTGTCCTCTTATTTTTGTGATTTCTCAATTAGTAAACCCAAATTTTACTTCTTATCTTTATCAGCAACCTTAGCCACAACACTCAATATTAAGGATCATTAGTATCATTTCTCTCAAAGGACAAAAATTGTCCAGGACTGAATGTCACTACACGTTCATTAAACAACACCAAAAGCACTCTTCACAAAGGAAAGCTAAGACATTTTGAATTTTAACAGCATTGTTGTTGGCAGAAGGAAAAAGATTGGGGAGGGTAGAGGAATATAAACTTTTAGATAATTTGACTTTTATTTGAAAACATGTTATTACATTTTTAGGTTTTAATCAATTGAATTACTTTCAATCATATAAAAATATTTCCAGCCTCTGCTTATGTTCTACAAGTGCCTGGTATAACCCAGGCTTCCGTTCAGTATAAATTTAGCACTCATTCTTTAGAAGATGCATTTGTCTTCCTTTCAACTTATCTGTAACATTGCTCTTGGTCCTTTCTGGAGGAAGGAGCGAACATAAGGGATCCTCAGGGGAAGCTGACCTCAAGATGACTAAATTCAAACTTAAAATAAGACAAATATCTGAAAAATATCTGAGATAGAAGTATTGTCGGGATTCAGTATTAAGAATATGGGTCAGATGATTAGAATTTCTACATGAATGTGAAAACATAAAATATTCAAATAAGCACTACTTGGATTCAGAAATAGGATTTTAAAAGGAGGGAGAGAGACGGATTGGGAGAGGGGCAGAAAGAGCGGGAGAGAGAATCCCAAGCAGGCCGTCAGCACAGAGCCCGACCAGGGCTTAAACTCACAAACTGTAAGTTCAAGACCTGAGCCGAAGTCAAGAGCTGGTCGCTCAACCAACGGAGCCACCCACACGCCCCAAGAAGCAGGACTTTTAAAAAAATTCTATACTTGAGATTTTTCAACCAATTGATTGTGTTTCATGTAGGAATAAATGAGTAATAATATTAAAAGGGATCAAAATTTAAAAAGATAAGTTTCATAACAGAATTTAGAATTTTACTGTACATTTAGTCTTGCATTCTTGAAGTGCCTATTTTTCACAAATAATTATATCAGGTAAAGTGATAAGACAGGTGAATCATACATAGGAAATACCCAGGAAGTTAGTTACATAGTAACAAAGACATATCAAAACATTAGTAGATCAAAAGTCAGAAAGCAAAGAGAGATTTTACTTTCCAGCAATGAAAAAACAAAACAAACCCCCCCCAAAAAAACAAAAACAAAAAACCACTACACAACCACAAGAGAAAATACAAATGTATCAAGTTAAAATGCATGTTAGGAAATGGTGAATAAAATTGTGTATAACTAACCCACAGATGATGAAAAGTCTATGTCAAAATAAATAAAACAAAAGATAAAGGCCTATGCTCAGATTGGGTGGAAAAATTGATTTGAGAATATATAAAGGTAAAGTCCATAAGAAGTCCATAAATAGTCAAACATTTAGTTAAAAGAGGTATTTGAAAAGGAGTACTTTCATCAAGTAGAGGGGAGAAGTGCAAACCTTGTTCAAATTATCCGTATTTACATAAGGACCTTACAAATAGGAAATAAACAAAGTGATATAAGACAGGTAATACCCATGTGAATCTAAGCAGAGGCAAAAAACATGTTTCTCTTTAAAATGCCTAATAAATCCAAACCGTAAAATATTTCCATGAATAAATCTCCTCCAAACATTGTATAATCCAAGATTACACAACATAGGTTGATACAGACTTTCACAAGAGAGAATCTATAGAAATATTATGGACACTCAAGGATTAAAAGTTATAAAATAACTGAGGGGTGCCTGGGTGGCTCAGTCGGTAAAGTGTCCAACTTCAGCTCAGGTCATGATCTCATTGTTTGTGGGTTTGAACCCCAAGTCGGGCTCTGTGATGACATCTCAGAGCCTGGAGCCTGCTTTGGATTCTGTGTCTCCCTCTCTCTCTGTTCCTCCCCTGCTCACACCCAACCTCTCTCTATCTCTCAAAAATAAATAAAAAGGCTAAAAGTTTTTAATGTTACAAAATAACTGTAATGAAAAGTACAGCATAAATAATATAGTCTATAATATTCTAATAATGTTTAAGGTGACAGATGATCATGGAGATCATTGCATGATTATAGAGTTGCCAAAATACTGTGTTGTACACCTGAAAGTAGCATATGTCAACTGTATTTCAATAATAAAAAATAATAATAATGAAGTCATACAAAAGGCTATTTGCAATGTTGTGAATATATATAGTAATATATATATTTGTATATTACTGAATAATTTGTGTGTCATGCGCCACATGACAAAGCCCTCGGACAAGAAGTAAGAGGTATGTAGCATGGTCATGAGATACAGCATTGCCAGGTATCGCTTACAAAAACGGTTTAACGCATGCGCAAGACTGCTTCAGAAACAGTTGGAATAAACAGAAATGGGGTGGTTTCATGGAGTATAAGTCAAAAGTGGTGTTCATTAGTTCCAGTCAAAATATCACACTCTATAGGGTAACTTGTTGAAGTTTATGATAGTTTATGATAGTTTATCATTGTATTAGGGATTTTGAGAAAAACAGATCCAATTGTGTGTGTGTGTGTGTGTGTGTGTGTGTGTGCGCGTGTGTTAGGAGAAAGTTTGTGATTTATTTTAAGAATTGGCTTACATTGGGGCACCTGGATGGCTCAGTAGGTTAATCGTCCAACTGAGGCTCAGACAAGAACCCTCCCACCCTCCTGCCATGTGGCTCTGTGCTGAGAGCTCAGAGCCTAGAGCCTGTTTCACATTCTGTGTCTCCCTCTCTCTCTCTGCCCCTCCCCCACTCATGCTCTGTCTCTCACTCTGAAAAATAAATAAACATTAAAAAAAAAAGAATTGGCTTACACAACTATGCTGCCCAAAATTTTCACTTCAAATGTGAAGGCCATCAGGCTGGAGACTTAGTGAAGAGGTAATGCTGCAGTTCAAGTCAAAAAGCTGTTTGCCACCAGAATTCCCTCTTGCTGAGGGAAGCCAGTGTTTTGTTCTACCCATACACTCAACAGATAGTATGAGGCCCACCCACTTTATGGAGAGCAATCTGTTTTACTCCAAGTCCATTGATTTAAATGTTAATCACCAGTAAATACACCCTTCTAAAAAACATCTAAAATGTTTGACTACATATTTGGGCACCATGTCTAGCAAAGTCAACACATAAATTTAGCTAATCCCAATCACAACACTTTTTTAAAATATGAATACATCAGGTAAATTGGGGTATGATATACCTCATCATTTTGGGTGTTTCTGTAATTGTAAGAATCATAACTGCATATGATTTAAAAATGTTGGTTAAAACAAAGGTAGGGGGGCTTCTTAGGGTCCTCCACTTTTTCCTTTTTACCACAATGTCCTTTACCCCATATTTGGGAGCCGATATGAGGGCTCCTCTAGTTGCTAAATATATCATTGCTATGTATGCATATATGAAATTTTCAGATGTGATTCTCAAAGAACTAACTGTCAGATTGCAAACATATGAGGAACCCTGTGCAATGAACTTGGAACAAACTTAATTTATCCCTTGGTCCACAAGCCCTCACTCTAACTACAGGTCCATTAGGAACTGGTGTTTTCGCAAGTGCTTTATTTTCAGTGTTAGATCCTGTTTCAACAAGTCAGAAGACTCTATATCTGCCATTTGTCAATGAACGTTACCCTGGTAAATGCCCCCAGCACTATTTGGGGAAGAGGAAATGTTTATTATATATCTATAGTCATATTGAAGGATACTTCCTCAGTAGGAGGCAAGTCTTATCCAATCAATGGACTCTTAAGTCTATGATTTGATTTGCTTGTAGAAAAGTTGAGAATTAACACTTTTCCATTGCAGACTGATGTCAGCCTTCTGCTTAGTGTCCCCTCTTCCCACTCAGTCACATGTAAGTCTTGGCACTAGGAACACTGATCTACCAGCCATTGCCAAAAGCACCTGTGGATGAAGGCACTATGATAGTCAATCCAGCATTACTATACATTGTAGTATTTATATCCTTTTATATCTACCTTGCTTCCATTGCAAATAAGCCTGATCATTACCTGGATTCTAATATGGAGTCCCATCATTCTCCATGAAACTGCAGAGCCTGATAGTAACCCATCTTCAACCTGCACTACAGAGCATAGCCACATAGCCACCTTTGAGTTTCCCATTGTTACCCTTTCCCTTTTCACCAGTGTTTCCTTTGCTTCTTAAATCATACTGATTCTTCTAAGCTCTCCTAGGGACATAAATGTCAGGTGGTTAGTTTTCAAATCTTACCTAGTAAATCTGTTCAAATTTTCCTACCATTCTAAACATCTAGATTTCTTTAATACATTGCCAAAGAAAAAAACCCCACAGATTTCTAGTTTATTTAATTCAGGCCATCATTATATGTAATCTTCAAAGAGCTCTTTCAACACACATGTTTGTTATAGGGCCAGGTGTTCCTCCCCAAGCACAGAATCTAAGTCATAAATATGTTCTATGTCAAATTCTCCTCATGCCCAGCCTTACACTGACCCTTGCCTTCGTCTGAAAACCACAGTAGATTTACATATGGTGAACCTAGGTTCTTGCTCTATAGATAACTGGGTACTGCTGTTTCTACAATGTGTAAGGTATTTCCCTCTGAGGCAGAGACTGCACTTATCCAGTCAGGCTGTGCTACTACCCTGGTGATTGGCCTGTGGGGACAAAAATGGGAGAGGGTTTGAATGGGATTATCTTTTGAAGGACCTATCATAACTAATGTCCTTATACATTCCCAAGCAAGTAGAAGTGCAACTTTTCTCTAAGGGTTTGAGGGTGCTGCTTTTTTTCTGACTAAGCGGGTTCCAAGAAATTTAGGAGTTCACGATTTAAAGGCTCATCCACTCAAATGTACCATTGTAGGATGTGGTTTCCCATACTGGTTTGCGGAAAGACCAGACCTTTGTTATAGATCAACCAAGGCTATGGTGTTCTTCATAGCTCTCTTTTCACAATTGAATCCTGGGTTTTATTTTTAGTGCCGTTTGCCTTTTAATTCTTGGAGATAAGAATATTTTCAAAAACTGGAGTAGGAACCCACCCGCAGGCTTTTACAGCTTGCTTTATGTTGGGATTGGATACCCTGAGATTATTACTCATTTTTTCCCCCTTTCTTTCAAGGCTTCTAATTCAGTTAACAAAAGCTAGATCTCTCCACAGTTATCACGGTTTCTGTACCATTAAGGGCCAGAAATAGCTAATATTTCACCTTCTTCCTCAGTTTAATTCTCACTAGCCACAGGAAAAACGTTTTAGTATTTGGGATACATTTGCATTCCCTGGATTATCACCACCTAGTACCAGCAGAAATGGAATCTCTTATATGAGACCAGTGAGGAATCCTACCTCTGAATCCTTTCTTCATTTTACTTTCCAGTGTCATGCATAGTTCCAACTACCTTAGTCAGAACAAAAGATTATGTACTACTAGTGTTATTGGGGCCATTCCTGTGTCATAAGAATAAAGGACTAATAGAAGAAGGAAAGAGGGGAATACAATAAAAAGATGCATTATTGAGCTAGAGCTTTAACAAATTATTTCACACTCAGTGGGACTTTTTGTTTGTTTTTTTTCTTTTTCATGAGATGCCAAGTAAAATGGGTTTAAGAGAAGTTTGTTGAGAGAAGAAAAGGGTAAATAATTTCTCCACCAGCTGCCCTAGCCTGTTGTCAAAGCTTTACCTCTTGGGAAATTAAATCTCCACGATTCTGGCTTAAATATGTGTGTTTGGTAAAAAGGGTTCACACCCTCCCATCCAGATGTCAACATGGAAGTCTCAGGGAGAAGATGAGAAGTATGTGGTATGAGTTCAGGATAAATCATTGTTAGGCCAGGTCAGCATGAAGCCAGCCACAGCTCATTGAACTGCCACACCCCCAACTAGGACAGAACAGTAAAGGCCAAGAAAACCTAAAGGGATCCATAGCATGTGGCTGATACAGATAAGCTGGGCTCTCAGTTACAAATGAGAGAGACCTTATGTATGTGAAGAGACTTAAATTAGGGAAATGATGGCAAGGAACCAAAAACTGAATTCATACTGGCTTATAGAGAAAAGGGAAATGTATTAGTTTAAACTAAAATGTTTTGTGATGATTGTTCAGAACAGCCATGGACCAGGTAGTAAATGGGGGTCACCAAATATCTCATTTTATTTGTGTTTATTTGCTCTTCAGAGTATTGTCATTAATATAAAAATTACTTTGTCTCAAGATGAGACAATGACTTATGGCTACATGTTTCCTATTTCTCATTAATTAAGAATGGCAGGGGTGCCTGGGTGGCTCAGTCAGTTAAGTGTCTGACTTTAGCTCAAATCATGATCTCAGTCTGTGAGTTAGAGCCCCACATCAGGCTCTGTGCTGACAGTTCAGAGCTTGGAGCCTGTTTTGGATTCTGTCTGTCTGTCTCTCTCTCTCTCTGTGTCTTCTCTCTGTCTTTCTTTCAAAAATAAATAAACATTAGAATATATGTGTGTGTATATATATATGTATAAATATATAATGGCAAGAATTATATATTTATATAATAAGAATGGCAAAGTATCTTTTCCTCAAAGTATATATTTATATAAATAAGAATGGCAAATGACTTTGAGTAGATAATGAAAGAAAATTCAAAATGCTAATTAATTCATGATGTGGTTTCATCTTAGCTTGGGCAAACCATGCAGTATTTAATACATAGTAGCAGAATATTTACTATTGAAGCTTGAAAAGATGTGAGTTTTTTGTGTGCAATCTTTCATTTATGCATGTGAGAGGGTTTTCTTTTTTTAATATTTTTACATTGTAGTACTTGTTTTCCTTGTTGGGGGTGTTTGCTTATTTAATACATTCTGTCAAGGACAGAAATTACATGCTGTTTTTTTTTTTCCCATAGTAAGTGTGCCTTGGGTT
>NC_043712.1:57093154-57149039 GCF_006229205.1 Suricata suricatta
TGCTTTTCTGTTTGGAGTGTCATTGTAACTACTGTATTGTAAATGATGGAAAATAATTGCATATGTTAAAAAATATGAAACTTTATAAAGTAAAAAAAATAAAATAAAATAAAATTTCAAAAAAAAAAAAAGAATGGAAGAGTATCTTTTCCTCAAAGTTTCCAACAGAAATGTAGACTTAGAATGTACCCACTCTTGAATGTGACCAGGGGGCTGACTGTGTGGTAATTGGGTTAACCTATATCATGTGACTCTTCGCTTAGCCATGAGAGTAAAGGTCCCTTAGGAAAAGGTACAGTCAGCATCCAATTAGAGATGTTTTAAAGGAGAAATGTGCACATGTACACTAAGTTAAGGAAATAAAGGTGATTGCATAAATTACTAAATTGTTACAGCTTAGTATAATCAACTTAAAGATAAAAATTCCAAAATCTGTAGATTCCATCCAGAAATAATTTTTTAAATATTTTATTTATTTTTGAGAGACAGAGAGAAACAGCCTGAGCAGGGGAGGGTCAGAGAGAGATGGAGACACAGAATCTGAAGACAAGCTCCAGGCTCTGAGCTAGCTGTCAGCACAGAGCCCAATGTGGGGCTCGAATCCACGAACTGTGAGATCATGACCTGAGCTGAAGCTGGATGCTTAACTGATTGAGCCACCCAGGCACCTCCAGAAATAATGTTTTAAATGTCTTTCTACTGGGACAATTTTTTCAGTCTAAATATACTGTCAATCTTAAAAATCTCTTAGGAAGGCTTAGAAGTAACTACCATTTGCTAAAGTATGAAGTAGAGGAAATCCATAAATATGACTCAAACATGAAAATATTTGCATAGATCCATGAGCAGAGAATTAAACCTATGAGAATCATCGATTCTGTTCCCTTTGTGGTTGAACTTTATCTGATTTAAAACTTCTCTTGTGAAACATCTTGCTTTCTCATTTGGGTGACCCTTTACTCCACCACAGAAGTCCTAGCGTCACCATCCTGCCATTGTATCAATGCTACTGTTGTTTGCTGCCCTTGAGAATTAGTTTACTTCTGGAATTCTACTACTGAATATATTGTGTCATTTCAAGTAGCCTTTGTAATTTGTTACTGCCCTCTTGTTTGATGTAATTGTCCTCTTATTGTAATGTCTCTTTTCAGTCTTTTTCTTTGTACCTACTGCTAGGATCATGTCTTAGGATACTGCCAACTTTGTCGCTGTTGTTGTCGTTAGGCTGATAACACTTGCTTTATTCTTAGAATAATGTTCCTGAAGTCACTGCAATTGAAACACATGAATTGCTTGGGTAGACTTCTTAAAAGTTTTGCTAAATATCGGATGTTAACCATTAAATTTTACTTTTGTGTGATAAATAGATATAGGAGAGCTTTAGATGAATCAGTCACATAAAAGGAGAAGCTAAAAGTGCAATAGTATTTGATCTAACCTATCTTTAAAGTTTACTTTTAATTGCCTTTATCTCTTACCTTTCTTGTAGGTTCTCTTCAGTCATTTTTTTTCACTGAACAGTTAAATGAACTTATTGTTTTCTGGACGTGATGTTAGGCACTGAAGATGGACTGGGATGATGGCGGATTTGAGGAGAAAAGAGTGGCAGCAAAGAGGGACACACATCCTTCTTGGAATATCTTGATTAAATGACAAGTGATGACAGTGATGTTTTTAAGCTAAAATACAGTGAGAGAGGGGTATTGATAGAGAATGACAGTGCAATTTGTAAGTAAATGGAACAGCTAACAGAACTTTGAGGGTGATTACTTTCAGAAGGGTCTTAAATGATGAAGAAAAACACCAAACAGACAAATCATAACTCCTTTTAGGATCAATAAACATCTTGGCAATTCCTTGTGCTCTAAGTTTTATTTTAATTTTACCTGTTTTCTCCATCTGTCCTATTTCTGAATAAAGTCAAGAAGAAAAAAAAATAGTGCTATTTTACAAGCAGGCTATGCCTCCAGGAAAGAAACACGTAGATTCCTTCCAGAGTAAGGAAGCTCCCTTATTGCTGCCTTTCATGATGTGTTCTTTGTGGAGAGATATTCACTCTGAGAGGTAGACAATTTAATAGTCTTTGATAGTCACAGTACACAAATATCTTTGTGCGCAGAGTTAACTTACCTAGTGTCACAAATGTTAAGGGAAGACAAGGTCTTTTGGAAGATGAGATATTCACAACACTGCTAACTTTAAGGATTTTAGTCTTTATAACCAAGAGCAGAATGAAAATCTACCTTGTCGTCTAGTTACCCACATGCCATAGTATTTTTAATTTTATTGTCAAATATATCTAGCAAAGGATTTGAACACCTACATGTTACCATTACATCCCAAGGAACCTTGTTGAAAGCTTAATGATGTGTTGTTATCATTGAACTGCTCACCACACTGAACAATCCTCTTCTACATGGAGATACACATGTTAAAGAGAAGTGTCAATTTTTCAGCTCATTATTTTTTAGAAAAAGATAATATATTTTTTATTTTTTGGCTCTTGAGCTAAGAAATCTTCACCTTTGGTTTTCATAAGAAAATAAAATCTATACAGGGCTCACAAAATCAGGAGTTTAATATATATAATCACTATTCATTCTGTCATTTGCATTGTAAAAAATGATAATGAATCAGCACATATTCATAATTCTGTTTCACAGAATAGTTTGCTCCAATTAAAATATATTTTATGTTTCAGTGAAACTATGATTTTTTTTTTACTTCTAATTTTAATGTGAAAACTTTCTTATGCTATTTCAGGCATGAGTTGAGGAAAAAACAATACTTGTGATTTTACAGCTTAGCTGTCTATTACTGTGTTAGGGTTTTTATGAATTTTGTAAACCTTCCTAGCCTTTGTGCTGCTGAAACCGTACTCCAGAAAGCCAGTGTTTGTGTGGGAGATTGGGGGTGGCAGCTTGGGGACCTACAATAAGGGGGAGAAAGTGCAATGAGAGATGAGCCCTTCAGTAAAGCCAGGCAGAAGGTCATGGCGACCCTCAGGAGCGGATTCTTCGTGGGGACTGATAAGCAGCTATTGAGCCCTGCACCCTGTCTGCATATTTATTTTTGCAGCTAGTTTAAAGAGCAAAAAAATTTTTTAAATCCCCAGTTTAACTGATGTCTGGCATGCCGCTTATTAATCTAGGTATTTTCAGGCATATTAACAGCTTTGTACATCCTTCAGTTATACTTATTAATCTGTAAGACCGTTAATTGTCCAAAAATTCATCTCATCCACTCATTACATAAGCTAGCATTGAGAAGCACCCCCTTGTTAGATATTTTGGCAAGTGCTGACGATTACCAAGGTAAATGCCTGTGTTTAAACCTCTCACGGTCCAGTGGGGAAGATGAGCAAATAGTCAAATTATCTTAGAAATAGGGTACAAGATAGTGATTTTTGTTTGCGCTGCCTATTATTTTCCATATGTTGCTAGAAGCAGTGCTCAGTCGTGGAAGTGGAGCATGACAAAGAGGGGAGGGTCCTCGGGGCCTCTCGAGTTTTAATATGAAATGGTTCTGTTACTTTCAGGTTGTATTACTCTAAATTTAAACTAATATTTCTTGGGTCAGTAAATTTGTTTTTTAGTTTCCAGATAAACAGGTTAATTTTAGATCTTTCTGGGATAGATTTTCAACTTATTTTCTTTGTAATCCTATAGACCATGTTCTGTCACCATGGTCTTTTGAAAATTAAGGCTTGCTTTCTAATAGAAATCTTGTCAGTTTTAATAAGTTTGTACATGAAAATATTTTATGTTCTCTGGTGTCCTGCCTTCACATAGGTCTTGGTTCCTCTACATTCTAGCACGCTCCCATATCATTTAACTGAAACAAATCCCGTCTTAGTCCTCAATGATTTCTACACTGCCAACACACGGCAAATACATGGAAAATGCCCTTGGTCTTCCTCTTCCTTAACTCAGCAGTGGCAGTTGAGACAGTTGAACGTTCTCTCCCCTCCGAACCACTGTTTTTTCCTGGCTTCTGATTCCCTGCAGACTTCAGTAGCTCTTCTTCTTCGTTCTCTTTTGCTGCCTCCTCGTCATCCGCCAGTCTTTAAAGTTGAAGTACCAAGGCTTCAGTCCTGGACCTCTTAACATTCCAAACAGACTTTCTACTTTAGTGATGTCATCTCTTATCAGGGCTTTTTAACACTACCCATGTTCTAATGACTTCAAAGTGGCATTTCCAGCCACACATTTCCCCCCGGTTCTCAGATACCCAGTTCCCTTATTTGATATCTTTATTTTATTGCCTAATGGGCATCCTGAAATTAACATTTCCACAATGGATCTTTTGATAACTCCCCTTAACCATTGGTGGTCCTCCTTCTTTGAGTTAATGAGAACTCTACTTTCCCTTCTGCTCAGATCTAAAACCACGAGGCTATGGGGCACCTGGGTGGTTCAGTTGGTTGAGCGTCTGACTTTGGCTCAGGTCATGATCTTTCAGTTCAGGAACTGGAGTTACTCTTTGAACTCTATGCTGACAGCTCAGAGCCTGGAGCCTGCTTCAGATTCTGTGTCTCCCTCTCTACCCCTTCCCTACTCACTCGCTTTCTCTCTCTTTCTCTCTCTCTTTCTCTCGCCAAAATAGATAAATATGAACAAAATAACAAAAACTGCAAATAAAAAGAAAACCATGGGGCTATGCTTTTGCTCTCTCAGTAACATCCCGCATGAAATCTGTTTGTAAATCCTCGCTTTTGTATCCTCATACATACACATATTCTAACCGTTTCTCTCCACCTCCACTGCTTCTTCCCTAGTCTCAGCCATATTCAGGCCTTCTCTAGTTTGATGCAATAATAGCCTTGTTTCTCCGCTCCTAACTTTAACACCCTCCAGTTTCTTCTTAACTTTCAGCCAGAATGGTTCTGTCTGTCATCTCTCCCCAACCCCCCATTGTCTTTCCATCCCATTAGGAGTAAAAGCTGGTGTCTTATATCTACAGTAACCTTTAGATGATTACTCTCAGATTCATTATTCCCTGAGCTCTTCTCCTACTCGGCTCACTCGTGTCTCATTCAGCTCACTTCAAATTAACTGGGTGTCTTGCTGTTTATCTGAAACAACATTATCAACAACAACAACAACAAAAATATTCATCTTAGGGGCACCTGGATGGCTCAGTCAGTCGAGCGTCCGACTTCAGCTCAGGTCATGATCTCATGGTTTGTGGGTTCGACCCCTGCATCAGGCTCTGTGCTGACAGCTAGCTCTGAGCCTGGAGCCTGTCTTTGGAGTCTGTATCTCTCTCTCTGACCCTCCCCTGCTCATGCTTTCTCTCTCTCTCTCTCTCTCTCTCTCTCTCTCTCAAAAATAAATAAAAAACATTTAAAAAATTTAAAAAATACTCATCTTAGAACTCGTTGTTCATGTTGCCTGTGCCTGGAACATTCTCTTCTCACTTGCCCCCAGGACTGACCCCCTTATTCCCTTCAGGTTTTTACTCAAGTGTTGCTTTAGTGGGAATTCACTCCCATGTGTAAAACTGCAACCTTTTCCAGACATTTCTTCCATCCTTTTGCTTTCTCTCCTTAGCAGTTAGAGCTATGTCATATATGATGTATTTTATTTTTGTCTTCTCTGCTGTAACTACATATGAACAAATTGCATTTTTTTGCTACAGTATTCTAAGCATTAAAATCAGTGCTAGCATACAGTAGGTAGTCAACAGATGTTTGTGAAGAATGAATGCGAGTCAGGCTCTCAGCGGTGACCTTGCTGTTCCAGGTAAGAGCAGATGAGGCAGAGGTTATCATGCAGGGGGTTTACAGGCAGGTTCTGGGATCCACCATGTGAAACGGAAGGTAGGCTGCAATGGAGCCTCAACTAAGGCTTCTTTCAACAGCAGGAAGCCGTCCTGCATGGCGGCTGTGGGCAGGCTCTCATGCTCAACATCTCCAACTGGGTGCAGGCTGCGTCTGAGTGAGAAACAGGCCACATGTCCAGCTGGGGCAATTTCCAGGTAGGATTAGACGTGGTAATTGGAAGTACCCCCATCAGCTGGGTGAAAATCTCTATTAAGGACATCTTTACTGTCCTTAACCCTGAAAGGGCATCTTTCCGGTGTCCACTGCAGGACTGTGGCCATAGGACTATTGCCATGTTCTAGGGTCACCTGGGTGGTTCAGTCAGTTAGGCATTCAAACTCTTGGTTTCTGCTCAGGTCAGGATCTCACAGTTCATGTGGCCAAGCTCCACTTTGGGCTCTGCCCTGACAGCATGGAACCTGCTTGGAATTCTCTCTCTCTTTCCCTTTCCCTCTACCTTCCTCTGCTCATTCTCTCCCTCTCTCTGTCTCTCTCTCTCAAAATAAATAAATAAATAAACGTTAAAAAAAAGACTGTTGTCATGTTCTAGATGATTTCTCCTCCTAGGAACCACATGGTTTCCATACCTTGAAGTTCTTATTCAAAGACGCCTATGATTTATTTCCCTCTCTAATTTAAAGAGAAACATGCACTCTTCTCCCCTACATAACCCTAAAGACCATATTTTTCAATATAAGCACATTACTTACTTAATTACACTCTTCCTAATTTCTTATTTTTTTTTTACATTTATTTATTTTTGAGAGACAGAGGCAGACAGAGCACAAGTGGGGGAGAGGCTGAGAGAGAGGGAGATACAGAATACAAAGCAAACTCCAGGCTCTGAGCTAGCTGTCAGCACAGAGCCCCATGTGGGGCTCGAACCCACGAACCATGAGATCATGACCTGAGCCGAAGCCAGACGCTTTACCAACTGGGCCACCCAGGCACCCCACACCCTTCTTAATTTCATCCTTGTATTAGAAGATATGCTCCACGAGAACAGATTTTTTTTTTTTTGGTATATTTTGTTCACTGAAAATAATCACAGCACCTAAAATAGCACATACAGTACTTGAAATATTTGTGGAATGAAGGAACTTCAGGCTTCTGACTGAGCTGACTTTATGATATTTTGACTCCTTGGAATTCTGAAGAATGGTGATAGCTCATTTGATTGCACTGATGTACAGAGAAAGGTGAAGCAGAGCCTGACTTCCTGGAACAAACCTGTACTGCCCCCCAAGACAAGACAAGATCCTCCAGGGCCATTTTGAGAGCATCTGGGAGGCCATGGGGGAGTGCCTAGGAAAGAAATGCACCTTACCTATTAGGACACCCGCAAATATGCAGCACAAGCCTGGTTCCTTGCGGGCTGACGTAGCTCTAATGTCTCCTCGTTTTCAGACTGAGTACGGTTCCATCTTGTCTCCAGGGGACTTGTCTCCAGAGGAGACTGGGACTAGGTTCAGAGGTTAAGGAAGAGTTCGATAACAAGCTGTATCTACCTATAGGTTCTGCCCCAAGAGTTAATGCAGGGAAGATGCGATGGAGCAGGCGGCCACCAGAGAGCGCTGTGGGACCTCTTTGCGAGGTTTCGCTTTCCAGCGTAGCATTGCAAGGAGCTTGGGAACTCAGGCTTTTAAAAACCTTAACATTGAGGAATTTTGCTGATGTCGTTAATGACGTTGCTTCATTTTGAAAGTACATAGAATGAGAAAGAATGTGTTAAATTGTACTTGAAATTTAAAAACTGCAAAGAATTGTAATAGAAGTTTCACACAAAAAGATACATAATATCCCTTAAATGACATAAGGAGATATTGAACCTACATCATAATTTTTTAAATGCTCACTTAAATGACAGAGATAAAAATGTTCACCCATCAGATTTTCAAGAATCTAGAAGTCTGCCCACCCGAACAGAAGTTGGTGGTAGTAGCATTAATTAGTTTGATTTTCAGGGAGGGAAACTGGCAACGTATTTGAAAGTTATAAATGCACTTGCTTTTCACTGCTCCACTCTCAGAGGAATTTATTCTACAGATATACCTCTTAGATACAAACTAAAAGACTTTCTTTTAAATCTCAAGAATAATAAAAGTTTTGAAAAATAAATGTCTGGGGATATAATTAAATAACTTCAAGTGAATCAGAATAGAAAGACATGAAACTATGTGGAAAGTGCTGTTTATTTCCCAATATAAAAAGCCTGCTAGTTACTTGATGTCGGGAAGGGGGAAAGACAAGGCCCATAATAGTGGGTAAAGAATACAATCTGTTTTTCCTTTCTTAAGTGGGAGTGGGGAGCAGAATAATATACCAGCTCTCTTGCATTTGTATAAGGAATTGTTGCAGGGATCCACAATTGCCAATAAAGTTGATCGTGTTGAAGGAGACATAAGAAGAGGTTGGAGGCAAGGGTGAGAGAAAGACTTAGTCCTTTATTCCATTTTATGATGCCTAGAGGCATGCAAATTTCTTACCAGTTCCCCAAACAGAAAAATACATGTATTTTATTTTATTTTTTTAAGTTTATTCATTTATTATGAGAGAGAGCAAGCTTACATGGGGGGGGGGGGCAGAGAGAAAAGGAGAGAGAGAATACCAGGCAGGCTCAGCACAGCACAGAGCTTGACACAAAGATTGATACCATAAACCATGAGATCACGACCCAAACAGAAATCAAGAGTCAGCTGCTCAACCAACTGAGCCACCTAAGTACCCCAATATATGTATTTTAAATTTCAGGAAAAAACTGTTGGGTTAGTCATAGAGGAAATGTTGATAATTCAACTTTTCTATTCACTTCAATGCATTAGATACTTAGAGGTGTTTGTATTCAGTTCCCTAGTTAGTTTATTAGTTACTAATTGTCTGCTTGAAATCAGCCAGTACTACCACCTTTGGCAGTCTTGTGATGAGTGAGGTGAATTTTCCAGCTGGGCACCCCAGGGAGAACTTGCAGAGGTGCTTGGAGTTTCCTTTGGGACCTCTTCAGTTGTCTTGACTTTCCATGATAATCCTACTCCCCACCACCTACCATGTTACAGATTGATTTGTCCTTAGGGCAAAAAGGAAAGAAGTTAACGAATCTTTTCCTCACATTGTCATAGACTTACTCTAGTAAGACACATTTATTCACTTGAGGTTTATTGAATATCTACTAAACGCCTGAGAATGAACCGCCTTCTGAGGAAACAAATCTGTCAGATGGACCTTTCCTTTAAGGAACTCACAGTCAAATAGGAAGATGGCATAGTCTAGTTACTTTGCAGAGTGATATGTGCTGTGGAAAGACAAAAAGAGAACAAACCCCTTTTACTGGAATGGAAGAGAACCTTCAGATCATTTCATGGATTTTAAAATATGAGTAGGGATTCTCTAGGCAGACGGGTTGAGATGGAGGGGGGGAGGAATAGCACCTGTGAAAGGTCTGAACATATACTCGCCACTATGAGTGCTGAAGAGTGTAGTCTGGCTAGAGTGTGTTTGTGTTTGATTTTGACACACTTTGTGAGGAATTACTGCCACTGTGTCTAATACTAACTACTTACTAGATATAAGTATCAGGCATGTTATGCCATTTAATTCTAACAATGAAACTATGATGTTAACTGAATTACATAGATGATGATACCAACAATTATTAAAATTTATCTAGTTACACAAGTAGGTAAAGCTAGGAGTCAAACCTGGATCTGGTTCCAAATCCCGATGCTCTGAAGTATGAATAAGTGTTTGCTGAACCCCTTCCATTCTCTTTTCAGATTCACTCTTTACTCTTCTCCATCCTACTTTCTAATACTGGAAACTAGTCTGGGTGGAGTTCAAGAGGCTCCGTGACCCTGGGAATCCAGTGCGGTTTGTCCCATAAGTAGTGTAGATGGGAAACTGCAGAGAAGATGAGAAGATGCAAGGCGATAGGACCCCTCCCATCCTGTCACCTTCTGCCATCCGGGACTTCCAAGCAAAGATCCTGTTTCTGTCCAGGAGGCTCCCGCTCTACATCGGGCTCCTGGATGGCAGTCGCTGCCCCCTGTCCTCCTGTCTGCCAGCCTAAGGGTGACAACAACTTTACTCCATCTTCTCTTGTGGTTTCCCTACATAGAGCCTACAGTTTTGTAATAGGTTCTTTATTAAACGCTCCTCAAATTATTCTAATTGAAAGTGCCATCTGTTTTCAGTTGGCACTAGATCAACATTTAAGAAGTTATTGTTATTATCTAAATGAGAACTAATGAAAGTTTATTGTGCTAGTAGCAGAAGAAATAAAAGGGTAAAATGGATTTCAGCATGAGATGAGAAAAATTTGAACTTTTAAGAAGACTGCAAAGAAAGAATAATATTTTCTCTTAAGAGTTGAATTCTATTAAGGAAATGAGATGACTCTTGCACCTTTTATGTTACACACTCAAATTAATAGGCAACCTGGGACAAAAGAAGTGGTTTGTAACTTGATATCAGGAAGGTTAGGGTTTGGGGGAGTGGATTTCACTGCTTGTGTTGAAGTACATGGAGCCACAGAGAGGGTGGTGCCAGGCATCAGGTGGCAGTTCAAACAAGTGGTCCAATAAGAGGTAGTGAATAGGTCCCTTTGGCAGGCAGATCAAACAGTGAGGCGTACCAGCCTGGTTCTGGGGATGAAGTCCGGCAGTACGCATCAGGAAGAATGTCAGCAAGTGACAGGATCCCCCCAATGAGACTCAATCCTGAGTCAGATTCCAAGTGCTGGGGAAGGAGACAAAAGCAGAGGCAAAACAAGTGCTGGCTGGACAAATGGCAACAAGATGGGCATATTGTTGGATTTCTTCCGTTTCCTTAAACCACCCAATTGTGCACCGTACTGGAGAGAGTGCTGAGGGTCCAGGGGCTCCAACTGTGAGAAGTAGAAGACCGGAATAACCCATTCATACACAGGCAGTCCGGCTCTGAGGGTGGGTGTTTTTATTTTTATTTTTTGAGTCTGTGATTTCATCATCTGATCACAGTGTCTATTTTCATTTAATGTTCCGTAGGAGCAGCACTCTGGTGTATTTGAGGGAGCATCTGTGTTCTTCATCAATGTCTCACAAGTTGAAAAACTATTGCATTCCTAAATTGTTTCCTACTGAGATTCCTTCTCATGGTGTTAAAAAAAATCCAGAAAACAGTATTTTCAACATATTTTCTGGGTTTAAATATTCTGATTTACAGTCTCCAAGGACAATATATAAAAATGGCTTCCTAAATTAACACATCAATTACTTAAACCAAATGGATAGGAATGATGGCACTGAAATAATAATCCTTTAGAAAGATCATTTTTAGGAGATAAAATATAGATGTTCCCTTTGACTTAAACAGGTGCTATATTAATCGTTGTGGTATAAACGATAGAGGTGAAGAGTTCACGCTTCTCTCTTTTGTGTTGAACATTCTGATAAATGGGTGTCTAATGTGACAGGGAAAGATAACATAATGAATATCTTAATGTGCTTGAGTGAACATTAAAAAAAATGACTGACACTATGTTTTGTTCCAGGTAGGAATAAAAAGCCAGCAGTTCCTGGCCAGTGATACTCCAGTTCAAGATGTCTGACTGACACGTGTCGGCACCAGCATCGAAGGAAGGAAGTGACGGACGGGCTCTGGCTCCAGGTGAGTACAGTGTCCAAGACTCAAGTATTCCTCTCTGACTCTTAACCACGGAACTCCTAAGATAACTCCAGCGAGATTTTTACTCTCTCAAAATACAAGGCTACTGTATTTCTTCAAAGTATTACAGCTGTAAAACTAGTACTTTAAATTCAATGCATATATATTTTTCCTCTTTAAGTGGTGAAACAGGTAACTATGAATAAGCTTCTTTCTGAACTGGGTGTCAAAATGCCTAACCTATAAATAAAATGAAAGATGAAATTTCATAGAATGGATGGAGAGTAAGGAAGGAAGGTTATTTCTGGAAGTGACCAAAGTGGGAACAAAGTTATCATTAGACATTTCAGATTGACACATTGTTCCATAGCCTTCTAATGATGGGCACATGGAGGCTGAGTTAGCTTTGAGGACCCTGAATCTTTTCATTTCCAAATTCATACAATTAAGGCAAGCAGATAATCCAGCAACTCAAAAGACTCTTTGACTCTGTCTTCTAAATTGCAAGAGATCAGAAGTAAAGGTCAGACATACCTGTGTTGTACTTAATGGTTCTCAAAGTATGAATTCATAAGCCAGATGTATGCATCACCTACGGACTTTAATATGAAACTTTTGTGGGCTGAGCAGATTAATGGGCGATAGATTTAAGGAATGGAAGACAAATGTTACACAACTCAATTTTTTAACTTTGCAAGATGTCTATATTAGGCCTAAAGCAGGTTAAAATGTCTTAAGATAGCATTTGTGTGTTTATACAGAAAAGACAGAAGGAAAGATACGTATATAATTATTTTAATTTTTAACTTAATTTTTCTGATGTTTTCATAGTGGCTGTTTATACAATAATCAGAAAAATATGACTCAACATTGAAAATTAAATCATTAAAATTTTTTGTAAGAAAATAAGATTACAGAAGAATAAAGTGATGAAAGAATGCCATATACCTCAGAGATTAAAAAACGAGGTTACAAAACAAAGTTGAAGTAAAATCCTGTTTTTGTGTACAATGCCTATCTATATGGATAACGAAACGGAATTTGGGTAACATTCTGCATGTGTATTTTTCTAAAGTGTGTTTATGCATATATGTGTGAAAGTATATACATAGGTATTATATTTATTAAAGATATACAACTTTTGGGGCGCCTGGGTGGCTCAGTTGGTTAAGTGTCTGGCTTCGGCTCAGGCCATGATCTCACAGTTCCTGGGTTCGAGCCCCACATCAGACTCTGTGCTGACAGCTAGCTCAGAGCCTGGAGCCTGCTTCCAATTTTGTATCTCCCTCTCTCTTTGACTCTCCCCTGCTCACTCTGTCTCTCTCTATCTCTCCAAAATAAATTAAAAAACATTAAACATATTTAAAATATATATACAACTTTTCTGTTTAAATAAAAGAGTTTCAGAGAGTCAAGATAATTCCTATTTAATAAATATGTAAAGTCCCCAAAGAGAGATTGAGCCTACTCAAATTAACCTTGATGGTTAAATATATAGAAATGTGCTTTCATGAGTATTAATAGCAACATCTGACTTGTTGAAATGGATGAGAGCACATATAACGCTCACTTGTATTGTTCCACTTTTCATTTTGTAGAGAATTCTAGCACGGTGGCATGCACTGCATGAATGAGAGTATTCGCAGGGCCCAACGCAGGGCTCAACGCACCATAAGATCATCACCTGGGTTACAGTTGGATGCCTAACCGGCTGAGCCACCCAGGCACCCTGAATTTGAATATTGATATTTGTGCCAAGTTTAGAATAATCAAATTGACATACTCAATGGTATCTTTTATCACCCACCGACACTTTGTAAATACTACTGAATTTTTAACAAAAATTACATCATTGTGTAATTAATCACAGTATGAACATGTTCACCAAATCTGTGAAAGTTACTTATATTTTATTACCATAGCCTTCTGCAATTCTCCTTTACATGACTTCTGTGATGCATGAGTAGGTTGTATATTTATCTTAAAAAAGAAAAACAAAATAAGAGAAACAACTCTAGTTTCTTATGTGAACATTTCACAATAAAAATATATGTTGTGAAGAATTGCAGTAATATTCTCTTACACAGACTTCTCTGTACTCATCTTCCACTTAGATTACGGTTTCTGTATCCATCCTTTGCCCTTTTTATTCTTTCTCTATATTCTGCTTGGGTGATCACATGGACACCCATGGCTTTAATATCCCCAAATTTATAACTCTCTAATTGTTTACTGGATCAAAATACTGGGCAAACCACAAGTATCATTGTCACCTAGGCTGTATTTCCTGCCTTTTTTTTTTTTTGGATTCCTCTTTAATGGGGTCTCCTCCTTCTACCCTCCCCGATGTCAAATCTGAAAAAGTAAAATCCTGTTTAATAGGAGAGGGTGCCCAGATTGACTGAGTAGACCTGAGTTATAGACAAGAGAAAGGACAAGTTGGTTAATGTCATTAATATATTAATAGCTTAATAATAATATGAATGTTTCTCCTTTTTTTCCATTATTAGTGAATTTACTCTTGGTAATTCTTCATCATTCCCTTGTCTATGCTTCTCCCCACAATATGCACATTATAAATGCATGACCTAACATTAAGTTGAAATGAAAAAAATGGCAGAAGGATGTTTACAATGGTAGTTTAGAGTTGTCAACATACCAACATGGGCATGTGGACAGATTTCTAGTAGGTGATCTGGGCTCAAATATCTACTCTGCCATGAATAAGTTATGCAGTCCAAAATCTACCATTCTCTTCAACCCTCTGAGTCTTAAATTATTCATTCTGCATTATTCCAATTCTAATACAGTGTTTGTGTAACCAGTGTGTAAATGTTAAACACTTTGAGAGTTTGAGTATTGATTGTTACCAACCATAGATAATAGATACAAATTTCCAAAATATTCATATGTGTATGTACATATACATTTGTGTATATATATATATATATATATATATATATATATAGAAAGACAGACTATATCTATTGAGGTAGTATGAGTAGTTTTCCCACAGTGATATGTTAGCTTTTCAGTAAAATATCTTCAAGGAGGTATCTGTGGAGAAAGTTTCCTCCTTTTTACTTGAATGTGTGTGGCCTGTCCATCAAATCAGCACAGTTCAACAATTCAAGAAGTGTTCTCTCTGCACTTTGATCACAAAGGGACTTCAACTCAGGATAAAATCCCAAGATAATGAGCTAGGCAGCACAAAGCAACATTCTCTTATGAAATCAAGTCACAAAATAAGTGTAGTATGAAAATTAAAGACACAGAATATTAAGATGGCATTGATTCATTGATCTGGAAATTATTTCCAACCATATAATATTAATAACACTCCATGACCTGAAATTTAAACTGCAGCGAACATCACACAGCAACAAAAATTATTTAATATTGCCAACAACTGTAGTGATGTTGAACTTTAACAGTTGAAATTACATTTGCTGAAGTACTGAGAATATTTTGCAAACTATGACATTAGAAATTCCCAGAAGATGAAAATTTGGTCAGATGAATCAATATTCATTAGACATTCAATAATATATGCCTAGGGTAAATCAAAATACATTTCATTTTGACTGCATTGAAAGCACCTAGAGTTCAAAATAATGTACAGTAAAATCTAGGAGAATTGGATCACCACAGATCAATACTTTCAACTGGATTTTGTGTGTGTGTCCTTTATTCATGTATCTCAAGAAAATTTAATGACCTGAAAATTGACCAGGGTTTGGGAAGGAAGGAAGGGCAGGGAGGAGGGATGGAGTATGGGAGGAGGGAGGGAGGGAGGAAAGAAGGAAGGAAGGAAGGAAGGAAGGAAAAGACTAACATTCAAAATGGTTGTTCTGAATAATTAAAAGTCACAATCACTCAAAAATGTTAAGAATCTACAATATATGTTCTTAATTTTGTTATCCCCTTCCAGTGATTTTTGAACTTTACATTGTTTGGACCCCAATATCACTGTAAGTACAAATACTTGCCTAATCCTGTTCTAACTTAAAATGGAAGTACTCACTATCCTATACTGGTGGAGTACATAATAGTCGTTATCAATCTTTTAAGTTGAGAGCAGTGTGAGTTAATAACCAAAATTTACATCTGAAGGCAGGTAAATATAAAATTTAACACTTTTTCCCTACAACCTTTAAAAACACTTAATTTCCACAGAAAATATCGGTCTCAAGGTTGCAAATCAATGGCACTTGGAACTATCAAAACTAACCTTGGTGTATTACAAAAGGCTGTTTACCATTTGTACTAAACAGAAAATCAAATTCATGATAACATAATGCTAAAAAGGCATAGATTAACATGCAACTTTTATCATTGCATACAGGTCTTAAGTAATCTTTATCTTTCTACACACAGTGACTGAGTCATAGCTTTGTTTTCTCAAAGCATTTGTGCCAATTTCTTGGTTTCTCTTGAATGTTCCAGATTAACACTGGTTCAAAATTTTGGACTCAAGTTTCAAGTATCATTTTAGTCAAGAATGAGTCAAATATATTTGAGGCTTACCATCTTTATTTCTACCGTTTCTGAATTCTATTAGTGATAGAATTACCTTGACACCAAAATTTTAAGTCATGGAAGGTTTTACTTAATTGTCTTTTCTCATTTCCTCAGATCTGTTTATTCAACTAGGATTTGTTGAAGTGAAGCACTTTTTCAAGTACCAAAGGCCTTCTTTCACAACCTCTTTTATATTTTCCTTTTTTCCCCATTTATTTCTTTTTTGTCTTAGATACTTAAAAGTTTTTTATGTTCTTTATTTATTTTTGAGAGAGAGAGACAGTGGGAACAGGGGAGGGTCAGAGAGACAGGGAGATATGGAATCTGAAGCAAGCTCCAGGCTCTGAGCTAGCTGTCAGCACCGAGCCCAAGGTGGGGCTCGAACTCATGAACCATTGAGATCATGACCTGAGCCAAAGCCAGACGCTTAACCACTGAGCCATCCAGGGGCCCCTTGTCTTAGATACTTAAAACTGTTCCTTAATGATTATCCTGATACTGTCTTCATGTCCCCTTTCTCCTTTTTATTTTGTCATATGTTGCCATAGTAATTCTTTTAAGATAGAAGCATTATCTAATTGTTATAGTTTCTCAAAATTATTGTTTCTCTTTAATTTATACTGAATTTTTGAGGGATTGGCATGGTGGCAGGATATTATTCAGAAGGACAAGGTTGCAGTTAAAAGAGTGCAAAACTAAGAAGAGCATTTGGGGTTTGGTGCAGAGATTTGAGATTCCTTTCTATAGGTACTTAGTTTGCCAGAGAAGACGACTGATAAAGACAAAAGACAGAGAGTAGAATAAACTTGTTTTGAGGCATAGATATTGAAATATAGGAGAATAAAGATTAGCCAGAGAAAGAATAATCTTGGGTTATAATGAGAAAGTAGAAAAGGTTAGGTGGAGGAACGTTTTAAAAAGTGTAGGGGGCACCATGATGGCTCATTGGGCTGGGCACCAGACTCTTGATTTCCACTCAGGTCATGATCTCATGGTTCGTCAGTTCAAGCTCTGTGCAGAGTACAGAGCCTGCTTGCGATTCTCCCTCTACCCTCCCCTTCTCTATCACTCTCCTTCCCGTCTCTCTCTCTCTCAAAATTAATAAATGAACATTTAAAATAAAATTAAAAGGGCGCCTCAGTGGCTCAGTCGTTTGAGCTTCCAGCTGCAGCTCAGGTCATGATCTTGAGATTATTGAGTTCGAGCCCCGTGTCTGGCTCTGTGCTGACAGTTCAGAGCCTGGAGCCTGCTTCTGATTCTGTGTCTCCCTCTTTCTCTGGTCCCTGTCCGTTGGTACTGTCTCTCTTTCAAAAATAAGTAAAGGTTAAAAAACTTTAAAAATAAATTAAAATTTAATTTAATTTAATTTAATTTTAAAAATATGGTTATTGCTGTCCTCTGCTGATGTTTGCCAGTGGGGACATGAAAACTGATAAAAAAATACAATATTTTTATGTAATAACAAAAATTAAAACAACATTTTTTTAATGTTAATGTGAAGCAGCAAACTTTCTGGTTATTCAAAAAGGTGAATCAATATCCTTCAAGGACACTTTATATAATATAGAACTTCTTTCAGTGTTTTACAAGAATAGAATATAAGACTTCAAATACAAGAAACATCAGTAGTTTTCCTAGATCTTTGATGGATGCTATAGATGAGAGTATATTGAACTCAGACCTTAATGATAGTAACTAGTAAATACACAAAAATTCCTGTTAAGGTAATTTTTTTCTTAATGAGAAGAATTTTCTTACAGTTTTAGGTATCACTTTCCTTTATATAAAAGAATAAGTGATGTTTGCCATTAAAATTTGTGATTATATCTTAAGTATGTGAAAAAAATAATTTCTTGTAATATGCTGTAAGTCAAAGGTATTGCCACTCAATATTGGCAACTTGGAAATTAGAGCAAACACATTAGAAATTATGGTAATATCTATCACTATTAGTAGAGATAATTTGCATCTACACTGGAGAGGAATTGAAAACAGGAATAAGATATGCTTCATTTTCAAATATACTTTTTAATTCATTTTTTTTTTCAGGGATGCATGTGGAGGAGCAGAGACAGAGAGTGAATCCCAACAGGCTCATTCAGTGCAGAGCTTGATTTAGGGCTCTGTCCCATGAACCATGAGATCATGACCTGAACCAAAACCAAGAGTCAGCAGCATGGAGCACCTGGATGGCTCAGAGGGTTAAGCAGCCAACTTCGGCTGGGGTCATGATCTCACGGTTCATGCGTTCCTGCTCTATGTCGGGCTCTGTGCTGACAGCTCAGAGCCTGGAGCCTGCTTCAGATTCTGTGTCTCCTGCTCTCTCTGCCCTTCCCCTGCTCATGCTCTCTGTGTCTCTCAAAAATAAATAAACATTAAAAAAGAGAGAGAGAGAGACTCAACAGATTGTGTCCCCAAGAACCCCTCAAACATATTTTTAACATCAAAAGTAACTAATCTTACAAAAGTTAGAGGCGTTTGTGGTACTATCTTTGTACTGAAAGCCACAAAAGTCTGGCTCTCAAATTTCTCTCAACCATCCATCCTAACCTTGTAAAGCAGTTGTTTTAAGAGATACAAAAACAACAAAAACATATGGGCTCTTTTAAATTCATGTTTTTAGGAGATGGTTTTCCATTCAAAAGTACATATCATATGTAACACTGAACAAATGTTTCTTTAAAAAAATGACAGATAAAACTCGGGCAGGGGGCCCCTCTGTATAATGATCAGTGCACTCTATTTTTAAAATGGTTTAAGCAGTTTTAGAGCACGAAGAAGTGTTCTACTTCTTAAAAATAGAAACTCATGATCTAGTAATCAAATAGTATTAAGAGATTTGCAACAGCAGCAGAATCACAATAGCTTGCTACACATCTATTTATGCTTCAGTCACACTGAATAAAGAACAAAGTTTAACTCTCATCTGTTGGTAGTTACCTTCTTTTTACTTTAATATGTTTGTACTATTTTGACTAATTTTAAGCATTACCTATTAACTTTCTACTATGGTATTTACATATGATGAAGGACAGGAACACCAATCCGAGGAATTCTTTTCCACTATCCTCTCAACGTATTGAATCAAACTATTTTAGAGAAATCAACATTAATGTTTAAATCATGATGATTAAGTGTCGTTTAGTTGGTTTTCAACTTTTAGCATAAGTTATTTTAAATTTTCAGAGTTTATAAGAATGTTAATGACGACTTGAAATTTCAAATGCACACAATGAAAAGATCTGTGACTCCATTACTTACGTTGTGATCACGCCCCTCACACTTCATCCTGCTGCTCCCATCTACCTGCTGGCTGTCACCTGCTGGCTCTCTGAGTCTCCTGGGTTTGCTTTTCTCTGTTGGATTTCTTGGTCCTGGTTTCCACTTCTTCCTTCTTGATGATGATGAAAGGATCGCTACAACGCAGGCTGATTCTCCTGTTTTACTACTCTTTTCTGTTTTGTTTTGCTTTTTCTTTACAAGAACTTCTCAGGGTTTTTTTAAATTCAGCACAATGTGCCTTGGTGTGTGACTACATTTTGGAGATGGATTTTTTTTGTGTGTGTGAAAGCTTGAATTTCTTAATTTCATCTTAGCTGTCACAGGTTTCTCTTTTTATTAGTTAGCTGTTGGGCCTTCGGAATTGCTCTTTTCCTATATTCTAAAGAAATCATCTTTTTTCTCTTAGTTCTACTCTTTGGGACATCTCCTTGACTTTATCTTATACTTTTCTTGGAATTAAAAAAAATCCTTTTATTTAGAAAAAAAAATGAAACATACAGAAAGGTTGTTGGCAGTTGGGAGAAAGTGCAAGAACATGTCATACCTTTTACCCAGATTATCTATAGTTAACATTTGTGTCTTTGGTTTCTTCTCTTCATACTCACACATGCATGCTGTATCAATCATCATTGTTGTTGATACTGTTGTTTTTTGCCTTAGCCATCGGATATACCATTGCCCTTCACCTTTGGTGAACATTTTGTGTTTCCTAAGAACAATGATATTTTCTAACATAATTACAGTAAGGTAATTAGCTTTAGTAAATGTAACATTTATATAATACTTTGATGTAATCTACTGCTGGTATTCCAATGTAATCAACTGAGCCAATATTTCATAAGTGTGTTTTTATTCCACTGTGGGATATAGTCTGAAAAATCTATTGCATTTCTTGTGTTAAAAAACAAACTGAGGCATATTAAAACTTTTGAGTTTAATTGAAGAAAAATCTATTCAAATTAAGTAGCACCAAACAGGAAGTGCTTGGGAACCCTACACCAACAGGAGGCCAAGGATAGATGTTTATATGGAGAAAAGTGAAGGCAAAGTAAAGCGTTTTTTAAATGTTTATTTTGAGAGAAAGAGAACGTGCAAGGAGGGGAGGGGCAGAGAGAGAGGGCGAGAGAGAATCTCAAGCAGGCTCTAAGCCCAGTAGGCAGCCCTACTTGGGACGCAGTCTCACCATGGTGAGATCATGATCTGCACGGAAATCAAGATTCCGCGGCTTAACCGACTATGCCACCCAGGGACCCCAGTAAGAAAACTTTTGATTGGCTACAACTGAAAGCCTACTGGCAGCCCATTGGCTGTGATTGGTTGTCCTCAGGTTACAACTTCATAGCCTTAAGGCATTTAGAGGCCTAGATTTTGGCTTGTGTACCTAGGTCACCAAGGCACCACAGCCACTTGAGTAAAATGGCCTCCTTTAATTTAACAACTGCCGTGTCTCTGCAGTAGCCTTCATTCTGTAACGCTTTTTCAGCTTTTCTTTGACCACATCATTTGTTAAGAAGGCAGTTCCCCTTTTAAAAAATAAAATATTTTCTGGGCACCAGAGTGACTCATTTGGTTGAGCATCACTCTTGAGTTCAGTTTAGGTTGTGATCTCATGGCTCCTGGGACTGGCCCCCTTCTTGGGCTCTACACTGACAGTGTGGATTCTGCTTGGATTTCTCTCTCCTCCTGCCTCTCTCTCTCTCCTCTCTGGCCCCCCCCTGCTCATTTTTGCCTGCTCTTGCTCATGTGTGTGTGCAAAATAAACTTTAAAAAATAAAAGACAGAGTATTATCATTTTTGTATCTGATGTTTTGCTGGTTTTTAAGTTTTATTATTTCTTTATAATTGATTTTAGGTTTAATAACTTTTTTGATTATCATTGCATGGTTTTTTTAATCATAGCACACATTTTTATTTTATATTGACTATAGTAACTTCTCCCAACCCTACCCCAGTTCTTTAACTCCCTATATTGTGTTATCTTTAGTCCTTTTTGAATGTTAACATCTCAGTCTTAGGTCTTAGTAATGTGGCTGTGTTCCTCAAATAATTAACCTTTTATTCTTCATTTGTTATAAAGTGGGGTCTTTGAGGAGGAGTTGGAGTAGAGTAATTTGGCTGCTTATGTTCTGGAAACTAAGGAAGGGAAGAGGATTATAGGTTCCATGATTAAGTCTGTCTACTTCAAATGAGAGCTCTGTCCAAAGTCAAGTGTACTAGGTTTAATTTCTCCAGAGAATAGACTTGGCATTTGGGATTTGGGGGTAGGGGATGATAGGGAATGAAGTAATTGCCAGCTGTGGGGCATGAGAGAGCAACTCTGTTAGAAGTTTACCAAATTTTCCCTTTCTGGAACTGCATCTCACGCCTGCCTTTCAAAGCACTCTGTTATTCCAAGGGCTGGGCTGCTGGAAGGTTCTGTGGGTGCTCAGCTGACTTCCTGTGGTTCTCTGCGCTGTGAGCACATGGGCAGCACTTCCTAAGCTCTGCTCCATCGTTCATCATTCCTCTATCTGCTCGTTATCTTCCACAATGTATCGAAATGCAGTACAGTGACTAAGGGTATGACTATGAAACCAGACTGCCTGCGCCTGTTACTTGTTGGATACGGGACCAGCAGGTTGCTTAATGCTTCTGCACCTCTATTTTCTCGCCTGTAAAAAGGAGATGATTGTGGAGATGTTATAGACACAAAATGAGTTAGAGCAGTGCCTGCCCAGAGCAAGATTGATAGCCACTGATACATTGCTGTCCGCTCTCTTCCACTACTATCTCCACTTTTGTTCCAAGCCCCTACTTTTTTTTTTATCAGCCACTAGTTGATATTTTGTTTTTTGTTTTTTGTTGTTGTTGTTGTTTTTAATGGTTTTGCTCTCGTTTGCGGTTTGGGGGAGGTGAAGAGATTAATAACTGTGGTCAATTCATTAATTTTGGATTTTATGTTAGTAAGGCTCTTATTTACTTATTTTTTTATTTGAGGAGTAAAACTTTTTGAATGATGATTAAGCTCTTTTAGCACATTCTTTCATTTGTCTTAAGAATGACAGATTAAAAGAAAAAACACCAGGTTGATTTCAGGATTTCATTTATCTATATGAAAATCACTCATTCTACTTTCTAAAGTATTTTATTTTAGAATTATTAGTGTAAAGTGTCCTGAAGTCTTAAGTCATTGATTACTGTGATTTTGAGACATTGGTACTATTTATATGAAAACTTACATACAGGATGATCTAAGCACACATTCCCGATTAATATTATAATATAAAACTTCGCAAAAAGGCATTCTTATTTTACTATGTATGACCTATTAAACAGGCAATAGAATCCTTATCTTCTGTGCACCGATATTTATGTTATAGAAATTCAGTTATTTAAATATTTATAAAATGAGAGTTGAGAGCAGCACTTTTGAAAAGCAGTTAATAATGAACAGACATCAAGGGAGCTATCATTATAACAGCAAAGTGCTTTGCAACTCCAATCACTTCAGTGGTGCAGAAGCAGGCCATCAAATTTAATTAAAAGCAGTCAAAAATAAACTGAGGAATTGAACTGTAAAAAGCTGTCCTTTGCCAGGAGCCGAAGGCAGAAAGAAAGCAAGGGAGAGCCTTGAAAGTAGTAATGAATTGATAAGCCTTACTGCCTGCAACTTGTAATGCACTCTGTCAGATTTTAGTTTCAGTTAAACTAGATTAATAGGGCAATCACCGATTCTCTATCTTAAATCTTTCTTCGTCATCCCCCCATTATGGGCTTCCATGATAGATGGAAGCCTGAGTGGGTCAAAATTTCAATTCATTTCTCTGCTCAATCATTTTTTAAATAATGCTGGCATCTACATTTGCTGGACACCAACATTCTCCATGATATTTTAAAAGCAGAAATAAATTTAGTTACTTGACAGGCTGCAGCCTTCATTTCCAAAGAGGCTTAATTCCTTTTTATTCAACAGAGCTAGAAATCCCCTGGAATGTGAGCGATTGACATCTCTTTCTACCACTAGAGGCTACCATGGTGAAGTGAATGATAAAGAGAAGATTACAAATTTATTGTTGCTTTAAACACTCAGATTAATGTGAATCTGCAGAAACAGTACCACAAGGACAAAAACAATTTGCCCTCGATCATTTTATTTTTATAATAATGTTCTTTAATGAAGCTAAAGCCTTCCTGCTGTGACCTTATTATGTTTTTCAACATCAATGAGAAATGGATTCCTCCAAATTGTAAGAGAGCTCATGAAACAGCAGGGATATTGAAATAGAGGATCAATTACTTTTTTGCAGTAATTTTGAACTTGAAATGGTTACAGCACAGCCTATGTAGACAAGGAGACAAGCTTATTGGAAAGCTGTGTACAAATTAAACAGATCACCAGAAGCTGAGGCAGACAAACTGTATTTTTTTCCTAATACCTTTCAACATGATTACAGAACTCGTTTTTAAAGAGCAAGCTCTCAAGACTGTTGCAGAAGAAGCAAACAAAAACTGAAAATATAATTTGTCACCAATTAAATGTAAAATTTTGGAATATTTTTAAGAACTCTTCAGAAAACTGATAACAGCACTGTTTATGGGTTAAATCTTGCATATTTTAATCTGAAGAAAGGATCTTTAATGACAGTGGTAATGTAGAGGTCCTGATGAGGATGGAAACATACAAGAGTATCAATCTTATAAATGTAACAGATTGTTGCATTTATGAAATATTCAAATTTGTGAACTGCTTCCGTATCCATTATGTCATTCAATCTTGGCAGCAGTCCTTATAAGGCATTAGCTCAAATAGACACTGACACCTTACAAAGGAGGCCACCAGGAGACCTGAGGCTGAGCCAGGTTAGCCAGGTCATGGCACCTCTGTTACTTGCAGCTGGCTCTGCAAGGAAGTCAAGGCCCCGGACTCTTTCCTTTTAGTTTTTGCAAAACTCCCAGCTTGGAAAATGCAAATAATTTAACTGTAATAAAGTCAGTGTTACCAGAGTATATAATTTCCATTTCCATCTGCTGCACTCAGGCAGGAACTTCTCATTTTGCTGATGTGGGAGTCGCATGGATCAGTGGGCCTTTAGACAATGGAAGTGCTAAGTGTACTTTAGCTGAATAACTGTCCTGCAGAACAAGCAGGACTCCGCAGCAGTCGGAAGGCCAGGAGTCTGAGATGGCTGAGAAGGGAACTGAGACTCTCCTTAGGAAAAGGCACCGAGATGAAAGCCACGTTTATTCCTGGACGGGGACTTCCCTGACTGAAGGAAGATTGGGGTGGGGCTCGGGCAAGACCCTCAATCACTCTGGTCAATGAGATTGACTTAGAGAGATTGCGGGTCAAGGTGATAAAGTCCTGAAGCTATTTAGAAGGAAGAGAAATGAACTTTCAAGATTGGGATCACAAGAAAATGGAGTAAGTGGAAATAATGAGATTGGACAAGTAAGAAAAAGGTGCTAAGATATCAGTGTCAGGGGCAAAGTCCTGAGAAATAAGGAGGAAAAAATAGCTAAAATTCAAATAATCTTGTTCATATTTCACATTTTTGTAGATCGCATATTGTCACTGAGTTGGATATTTTTGCTTTCTTGTAAGCTGGTTTTAGTTGCTTCACATGAATCAATAAAAGGCTGCCAGGTAATATTCTACCTCCTCAACAGTAAGATTGGGATCAATAAGTGCAATAACAAAAATGACATTTATTGAGTTGCGACTTTGTGCCAGACACTTTTCTGAGAACTCTGCATGTATTACATTGTAAACACTATAAATATATTAATTATTACTCCCATTGTAAATATCTAGATAACAGCATACAGTAAACTTCACTTGCTTAATTAAAAACTGTGAAACTCCCAGGGCACCCGGGTTGGTTAAGAGTTGGTTGTTGGTTAAAGGTCCAACTCTTGATTTAGGCTCAGAACATGATCTCTCTGTGTTGGGCTCCGTGTGGAATCTGGAGCTCGCTTAAGATTCTCTCTCCTTCTCCCGTTGCCCCTCCTCCCCTGCCCTCAAAAAGACATAAAAAAAAAAAACTGTGAAACTACTAATTGGCAAAGTCAGGAATATTTGGCCCTGCAGTCTTCACCCTTACCGCTTTTTAAATCATTTCCTAAAAGAAAATAATAATGAATCTCCTTATTAGGACAGCTTTATATTTGAATTTTAAAAATGACATTTGGCAAGCTCACAAATTTATTTGAATTTCCAACTAGAATGATATTGCTTGACTATTCCCAGAATATTTGGGATTGGGACAAAGCCCATTCTGCTCTTGGAGATAATGTGAAGAAAACAAAATTTACATTTTTATATTTGATTATTTCCATATGAAATGCAAAAATATATCCAATAGCACTCTGTGACCTTATATAAGAATGGTTGTCATGATGCACAGAGATATAGTATGAAAAGATTTATTGTACATTTTTATTTTATTTTATTTACTTTGAGAGAGAAGAGAGAGTTGGAGAGGGGGAGGGGGAGGGGAGGCGAGGGAATCCCAAGCAGGCTCTACATTGTCACAATGGAGCCCAATGTGGGTGGGGCTTGAACTCAAGAATTGTGAGATCATGACTTGAGCCCAAGTCAGGAGTCAGATGCTTGACCAATTAAGCCACCCAAGCGCTCCTGTTGTACATGTTCAAGCATGGACTTCAATTATAACCAGCTACCGGAATGTGATTTTGAGCTTAATAGATCTGTTATAAACTATCCTATTCCTTAGAACTTTATGTATATCAACTAGGTGTCTGTGAGTGTGCATACCCATTTTACTGTCTGGCTGGTGCTATGTTTCCTTTTTGTTGGATTTTATGATACCTTCACTGTTTAAAAACAGCCCTGAATTGTAGTCTTGAGGTTCTGTCAGTGCTCCTAAGAGCAAGTTAACTGAGATTGGCTTTATGGTGAAAGTACACTTGTGAATTAAGCTTCATTCAGGCATGAGGTAGAGTGCTGCCAGCTATACATTCATTGTTAGTAAACTAACAATATGTATTAAATAAGGTGTTTTTAAACAGAAACACACTTAAAACAAGGTTATGTCTTTATTGGTTGAAAAGCCTAAATGTCTATCCACTGATGTGTGGATCAAGAAAATGTGGTTTATATATACAAAGGAATATTACTTGGCAGTGAGAAAGAATGAAATCTGGCCATTTGCAGCAACTGTGGATGGAATTGGAGGGTGAAATAAGTCAGTCAGAGAAGGTCAGATATAATATGGTTTCACTTATGTGTGGATCTTCAGATATGTAACAGAAGACCATGGGGAATAAATAGTTACAAACAGAGAGGGAGGGAGGCAAACCATAAGAGATTTTAAACACATAGAACAAACTGAGGGTGGTTGGGGGTCAGGGAGAGGGGAAATGGGTGATGGGCATTGAGGAGGGCACCTGTTGGGATGAGCACTGGGCAATGTATGGAACCAATGAACCACGGGAATCTACCCCCCAAAATCAAGAGCACACTTTACACACTGTATGTTAGCCAGTTTGACAATAGATTACATTTTTTAAAATACAGAAAATATTGTGATAAAGCTGGCAGGGACCTAACCTACCCTATAGCTGCCGGAGGAACAATGCTTCACTACTCACCAACGTATCAATCCTTGTGACTGCACACAACGTAACTCCTGTGAATGACAGTTGTATACCTTACCTCTATCCCAGCCAAAGCAGAACTTCCCGTCCCAGCCCGTTCTAATTCTTGTATCTTTCCATGCTTCTTCCAAATTACTTCTCTCATCAAGTCAAAGACTGACTCTATTTACTTGATGGAATCTCTTATAAATTTAGTTTCTGAAAGAAATTGTATTATCTATTACTTAAAATGATGGTGTTGTCTTCAAAATATTTCCACTTAAATTATATAACAACCCCAATGTCAATGCAACAAGAGGTGTGAATGTGCGAAATGAGAGTCATTTCTCCCAAAACTCACTTCCTGGTGTATGTATGATCGACATTCTGAAGAAAGGAGGGTGAGAGGAGAACAAATAATTGTTAGGTAATACTAAGAAGAAATGATAGTGAATGAAATCGAAGGTGTATGTATAGAAGTTGGCTTTCTTTCTTTCTTGTTTACTTATTTTTGATGTCCTAATAAATATGCACAGAAGGGCAGAGAGAGAGAGAGAGAGAGAGAAAGACAAAGTATTCGAAGCGGGCTCCAGGCTCTGAGCTGTCAATATAGAACCCAATGTGAAGCTCAAACCCAGGAACCTTGAGAGCATGACCTAAGCTGAAGTCAGACTGAGCCACCCAGGTGCCCCAAGAAGACATTTTTCTGAAGACAGAGAGAGAAAAGTAAAGGAAGGAATAGGAAATGACAAAACAAACAAATAAAACACTTGAGAGTAGAAAACCTACAGGTGGCTAGATTTAATGATTTTTAGTTTTCTAAACTGAGAGATGGGCAAAGCCATCTGCAGATGTGTTACTTACTGGAAGTCCGGCTATACAAAGCCTGGCTTGGAAATGGAAAGACAACAAAGGTGAATGAAACACATTGCATACCCTTGTGAGACTAGGATCTCACGTGAGATAAAAGAAATTATACAAACCATTGTATCACATTAAACATTAGAATACATGCTTAAGAAAATGTAAATAAAAGGCTATAAAGACTTTACTGAAAATAAAAGGTAATGTCTCTTTATTATCATCATTCAGAACCTCATAAGTGACAAGTCTCCCTTAAAGCATGTAACTGAAAGTGTATGTTCAGAAAGCGAACTTTTTTGTAATGGCTTATTATATGATATATTAAAACTTGATAATAGTGAAATGCTTTGTTTCTTTTGTATTATTTATAACTGTTCTGTAATTATAGAAAGTGGTTGAATTTTGTGGATTGTAAAAAGATGGGAGAAAAAAGCATTGAGCTATATGAAAATTACTTAGAATAAGTGTGCGAGCTACCAAGATAGTTTGTCCCTTTGTAGAGTCTATTCTTTGTGGCTCATTGTAGTGTATTTCACCTTAACATCTGTATTTAAAAATCAAACTTACAGGCATTACTTCAAAATAATTTCTTTAAAAGGAATATATTATATTACTACTTTTGTTAACTTTTTAAATATATAATTTTGGAAAAATGGAAGGTACAAATACTTGATAACAAATGTAATAATACTTCTGTTGGGACCTAGGTAGTTATGAATAACATAGGTTACACCTGGATGTTTTCTTCACGTGTATGTAAGTAAAGGTGTATATGTCTTCGTATCATCCATCATCACTGGCATTTGATATTTTGATGAAGCTTACTCAGCATTACATCACTTAATTGTTTAATTATCCCCACTTTATAAATGATAAAAATGAAGCTTAGAAAAACACTAGATATATTTTGTTTAGGATCCTGTGACTGTTCCTGTCGCGTGGCCAAGATTTAAACCTCAGGCTGGAGGAAACCCACTATCTTAAGACAACACGGGCTGCCCTACTGTTTTGCAAGCTATTCTTTTCAATGACAGTATTTCGTGAACATATTTTGTCTTCCATAGCTTATAAAATATATAGTTCTTAATGATTGTATAAAATCCAGTGTATCAGTTCACTGATTTTTCCATTTAGTTAACACACAGTGTAATAGCACATTCAGGCGCACAAGACAGTGATTCAGCACTTTCCCCTCACTGCTCATCACAACGAACATGCCTTAAATTTTTAATAAGTCCACATTATTAAGTACTTTGGTTGTTTTGAACTTTTCTTTATTAGAAACAATGTCCTAATAAATATGCACAAGCACCTTTGTAATTTTGCCCCCTTATTTACTCAAGATAAACTCAAAGACTCAGAAGTGGAATTACCAGACGTAAGTCTATGTAATACCTATTACCCTGTCAAATTGCCCTCCAAACGACCATGCTGGTTACAGTACAACTAAACACCTACAGAAGCATCCCTTCCCCCACACCCTTGCCAGTCTTATAGGTTTCTTTTAAATCTCCATCAATTATATGCAACTGTATTAAAAAAAATCATTTTAGTCTGTGTAACTCTCAAATTTCAAGTGTTTTGCTTTCAGAGAAATTATATAGGCCGAGGGAAGAATTCCTGGAAATACCATTTCAGAATGAGACTTACCATTTTTCAAAGATTGATTTTTCACCAGTACTGTAATAAATCCAAGCATTTCAGAATAAATCATTTTTATATCCACTAGTTAGAAGTTCACACTAACAGTCCTGCACAACTCTGACTTATTAAATAAATGTCCACTCTCTTAATTTAATTTTAACAAAGTTAGGTTGATTCAATTAAAAGTCATCAATCATTGCCTATGATTTATCATTCCATAAGATTTTTTCCTTTTAATTTCTACTTAAATTATGTATTTTCAGTGCCAGAATATAAGAGTATTAAAAACATTTAAATTGACTTAAATTCTAAAGTAAATTGAACTAGGGTTCCTGGGTGGCTCAATCAGTTGAGCATCCGACTCTTGATTTTGGCTCAGGTCATGATCACAGGGTTGTGGGATAGAGCCCTGTATAGGGCTTTATGCTGAGCATGGAGTCTGCTTAAGAGTGTCTCTCTCCCTCTCTCTCTCCCTCTGCCCTTCTTCCCCCCCCCACACACCCTCTCTCTCTCAAAGAATAAATAAATAAAAATTAAACATTATAATACATTGAACTGTCCAAATGATATTCTGAATCTGCAAAACAGCAACAAAGAAGAGAATTAATAAAGTGTTAGGATTACTGAATAAAACAGGGCTAGATCAGATTTGGCTGCGGGTTCCAAGAGGGGGAACCCGGAATGTATTGATCCTCATATTTGCATACTTTGGAAACTGAATGTTGCTACTTCCCTTTATTGCTAATGCCTGTTCTCTTCCATCTAATTTGCAATATCAGTCAAATGTTGCTTTCTTTCTTGGAATATATGATTGATATCCTGGGCATGAATAACACAATTATCTTTAACTCCATTAGCTTTTAGGCATAGAAATATGCAGAATATGGCCTGACAGTTTGAGCCAAGAACCAGACTGTCCCAGAAACGTGTAGTAATTAAGTATCTCACCAAGTCTTTCTCAAAGTTCTATTGTAAAGGAAAATATGCTTGAGGAGATGCTGCAAGAAATTATGTCTCATCAGATTCTTTGGATACTCTATATTGCATGTTTAATGAAGCCTGAACTGTATTTGGAATCATGACATCTATAGATATTTAACATTATAAGCTACCCTATTGACAACCTTACCACATTTTACTTTAAACTATAAAAGTGTACTTGATTATTTCCTATATAACAATGCTGTACTTTTTGTGAAGGCCAATGGGGTTAATTTATCTCAAGCCTCAATGCCAGATGGCACTGTGTTTTCTGTGAGAAACAGATGTTTTTAAGTTATGAATACCATATATCACATATTTTATCTCGCTCTTTCTCTTGCTTCTTCTGCTTCTTCTTCTTTTTTTTGTAGGCTGCCAAGACGCCTTAAACCAAACTTAACCTTAACAATGGCTCACAAAAGCATCCAAGACCTTATGATATGGGCAGGAGGTATTCATCTCAACTTGTATTTTCTTCTCTCCGACTCTTTTTGCTTTGGTTACTTTTTCTCCTGTACTTAAAATTTCTTCCCAGACAGTATCAAGCCTTAGACAAATGAGTAGTTTTACAACAGACTAAATACTTATCTTATTTGAATGGTGAGCACACAAAGCTAACATTTTATAACTATGAATAGTTTGCTACTAGAAGAGGGGTGAAGGAAGGTGAGGATATAGATGTCGATGCTGGTATGAAAACAGTAACCATGTAAACATAAAAGGCATGGAGATTCAAAACAAAAGCAACTATATTATCAGATTTGTAGTTTGAAGTGTGTATGTGGTCCCCCCAAGAGAGACGGGTGAGTAGAAGAATAAAAAAATGTGGGTTTAAAAAAAAAGTTTTATCTATTTATTTATTTTGAGAGAGAGAAAGTACGAGTGGGGGAAGATAGCAGAGAGAGAGAGAGAAGATAGAGAATCCCAAGCAGGCTCCACAGTTGGCACAAAGCCCAACACCGGGGTGAAACCTATGAACCTGTGAGATCATGATCTGAGCTGAAGTCAGAAGTTCAACCAACTGAGCCACATAGGCACCCCTTGGTTGCATTTAAAATGAGAAAGAAAGAGTCACAATTGAAATGAAAAGACCAGGAAGTTCTAGTGCCCAGCCTCTGAAAAGACCAAGTCAGGAGAGAATATCACTTGACTCAATTATTCCAGGTCTTGTTTTCTGAAGCAGTGCTCTTCATTGCCAACACTTCACCTAAGAGCTTTGAGGCATTGTATTTCTATTTGGACCTACGAGGATGGAAAGAGGGAGAAGTGACACAGAATCTAACATCATCAGTGAGCTTATAGTAAAATATATTAGACATTTAGCACGTCTGTTCCGAGACAGACTAAACTGGGTGGTGGAATGAAAATTATCTTCACTAAATCCCTCCATAGCAGTGAATATGAATCGTTTCTTATTGTTTCTCCTGGAGCTACTCCTCCTTCTTAGAACAGGGGCTTTTGTAGGGGTGAGAGATATTTGGACTCCCGGCTCTGTCCTTGTGAAATGACACGGCACGATGCGACCAACTGAATTCTTCTTCAACTGCTGAAGCTTGGAAATAGAGTAAGATATGGAACAGGGGAATTACTCAAGGCTGTATTCTGTTTGGCCATGGAAGCAGGTGGTCTAGAGGAAAAAGAACAAGAAAAAAAACATTTTTTTAGTCGAATAAGAGTCCTTTTTGAACATCACTTAATATCCTTAATGAGTCATTAAAATTACTTAAAAAATCCTTTAATATCACCTTCTTCATCTATGGAATGGCATAAATGGAACATGTGGAAAGTATCAAGCACAAAGCCTAACAAAGAATGTCTGTAAAAAGCAAACAAAAACACCTTATTTTATTCTAACTCAGTTCATAATTTTCCAGCTTACCAGATTTCATAACGGGCTTTTCTTTTAAGAAAGCGCTGTATTTAGGGAAATAAGCCTACAATACCATATTTCTGGTACTCCCCAAATGGAATTACATGGCTAATACATTCACCTAGATAATTGGGGGGGAGGATATATGATTAGGGTGGATTCCCAAGGCTTAACAAGTTCCTTGGCATAGTCTAAGAACGTCATTTGGAACTGCTGATTCAGTGAACCACCATCTAAGAGAAAACAGAACTAACACTTCCACAGTATAATTTCTTTGAACACACATATACACAATACTTTTCTGTCTACTATGCAAAAGTTGAAAATTGACCAGCCCCTGCTTCTGCAATTGGCTTTCTGTCTTTTAACCTCTCCTTTGTCTTCCTCACTCAACTTTCTCTTCCGTCCTCCCCAAGTTTCTCTCCTATGCTCTCATTCAGCTGTTTGCTGAGGTTTCCAGTCCTGGTTTCCAAGTAGATAGACTTCTTTTTTTCCAACTATTCTTCAGAAATCCTATCTTTATCTCCCACTCCCTGTTTTGCAGTATTTCCTCCATCCCCACCATCTTTTTTGACTTAACAGTTAAATACAAAACTCCTCAAGGGGCTCCTTATTGCACATCCGCAAAACCAGAGCCTGAAACTGTTGATGGGGACAGAATTTGAAGCAACGAGTAGACAAAGGCTATATCCAAGAGTCTAATACTGATCCAGACCAGCATGACTCAACTGCCAGGCCTGAGAGCCAAGCACATTTAGCTCCATAAAGGGTTGAAAATTGAAAGGAGAGGCACCTGGGTAGCTCAGTCTACTAAGTGTCCCCCTTTACATTTCAGCGCAGCTCATGATCTCAAGAGTCAGTGTGATCCAGCCCTGCATCAGGCTCTGCACTGACCAGAGTGAGGAGCCTGGTTGGAATTCTCCCTCTCCCTCTCTCTCTCTGCCATTCTCCCACTCTCCCTCTCTCTCTCTCTCTCTCTCTCTCTCTCAAAATAAATAACCTTAAAAAATGGAAAGGAACTTGTTAAGACAAGAGTCATATAATTGTGTTTTTAAATATGTTATCCTATTCATTATTTTCTTTAAATATTTAAGCAAAGTTAGTTTGAAAAAGGAGGAAATAGAAGGAGAAGTTAGTTTGCTTCCCACTTTGTTCTTATTCCCTCAATTCTACTCTCTGACATGAACATATTTTCCAAATTCCTACAAATCCACTGTGGATGTCTATGTATCTAAAGCACTTGTGTATAAAGACACACTTTTTAAAAAGTTATAATTGTAGTATTTTGTGCACATTGTTTTGTCTATGTACATGTCTTAGAGAAAAAAAAAAGAACGGATGGCCTTTTAGGGTATTTTAAATCTTCTTTTTTTAACATTTAAAAAATATTTATTTTTGAGAAACAGAGAGAGAGAGAGAGAGAGAGAGAGAGCACACAAGTGGGTGAGGGGCACTGTGCTGCCAATGCAGAGCCTGATGTGGGGCTCCAACTATGACATTATGACCTGAGCCTATACCAAGAGTTGGATGCTTCACTGAAGTGCCCCTGACCCTTTAGGTGATTTTAAAATAATAGAACAACTTCAGTTAACATTTGGAAATCGCTTGTGACTTTGTATCAGGCACTGTCTAAGCCCTATATAAATTACTTAATTCTCATAACTCTTCTAAGAAAGCGTCATTATTATCTTCTTCCCATAAGTGAGGAGACAGGGGCTGAAGCAATAAAACAGTCTCTGGAAGCTCACCCAGCTAGTCAGTGGCCACACCAGGCGGTTGGAATCCAGAGCCCACTCTGTTGTCCATCATTCAATAACTTTATAGAAACCCTGGCCAAGGCAAGAGAATGAAGAGTTGCTGAATGAGCTTAAGATAATCTGTAGTCTATGTAAATTGACTTATAACAAATAGAGAACTTTGAAGGAAGGGAAATGTACCAATGAACTGAATAGTTTTGACTGAAAAGGGCCTTTTAGGGACTTTGATGCAGATCCGGAAGACCATCACCATTTTTGTTGTTTTTTTTATATTTTAATTTTTTTGATGATGATGTTGTAACTGAAATAAGGAGTGGCAAGAAGCTGAGAGAGTAAAGAGAGAGAAAATACATTCTCACTCACCAAAGGGCGTGAGATCAGAGTGGAAAGATCTAAGAAGGACTTGAGAGTTAATTAGAAGTCCCGAGAAAGCTCATCAACTTGTTCGTCATGGGGAACAGCCTTTGCAGAGTGGGCGTCGTGGAGGAGCAGCCCCACTGGTGTTCAGCTTCAGGGTCCTGCGTGTTATAAAGCAGACAATCAGTACAAGAAGGAGAAATTACATCGCAGCAGAAAAGACGAAAGTTAGCTACTGATAGCAAATTGCTGAAGTATGGAAAACCAAGTGTGCAGCTTCCTGTTCTCTCTCTCAAAATTGTGTATCACAAATCTTAGAAGTAAGAATTAAAAAATCTTTGCTATATTAATATTTTTATAGCTGGAACACAAAAGACCTCTGTCTAGGCCCTCTCTGTCACAGCTGGGGAGGTCTAACCTTTTGACCCAAGCAGCCAGTCCCATGGCGCCATCTTGTGGCATCTATTGTAATTCCCCAAATACTCATTTCTCTGGAAAAGGACCTGATTTTTAAAAGAAACCTACAAAGTAAGGTGGGGAAGGGCCAAGGCTGCAATAGGTTGGGCAGTGCAGGCAGAGATCAGCAAGGGCAAACTTTGTCAACATTCCAGTTGTGGGTGATGGTACCCTTGACCTATTTGAATTCTAGCTGCTGTTTTTCTTATATAACTACCCTTCAATACGTGTGAGTCTATGATAATTTAAAATAAATTAATATAAATGTGATATTCTGGTATTTAACTCTGAGCCTTGAGTTTTAAAAACAACTTATTCCATGAAAGAAAACCTGTAGTAGCATTTCTCAAAACCTGTGTCACAGAGCACAAAGAAATGTTAAGAAGTGTTCTGTGGCAAAACGGCTATTTGTATCTTGGTAACTTGATTTGGGGAATTCTCTGGGACCCTTTGTCCCCTTTAGAGTTTCACAGTGCACAGTTCTGTTAAACACTCTGCGAGGTCCATGGTTACATATTTGTTGGAATTGGTTAACCTATCGTTGTCCAATGTTTTTGACATTAAAGTACTCCCCTGCCAGCCCTACAATGCATATGAAGTTAATTTATCAGCATTATTTTACTCAGGGGAATTTGATGCTGAGTAAGATTCATCATTGCTCTTGATTAAAATCAAGACTCTTTAGGGGGTGCCTGGGTGGCTCACTCTGTTAGGCTCTAACTCTGGCTCAGGTCATGATCTCATGATTTATGGTTTCAAGACTTGTGTCGGGCTCTGTGCTGACAGCTCAGAGCCTGGAGCCTGCATCAGATTCTGTGTCTCCCTCTCTCTCTGCCCCTCCCCTCCTTGCACTGTGACTCTCTTTCTCAAAAGTACATAAATATTAATAAAATAAAATAAAATAAATATTCTTTAGGAATGATTATTTAAGGAAACTTGAATTCAATTTTACTCTATAGCACCCATATTAATAATCAAATACTGTGCATATCAAACTTTTTTTTATAGGAGGTTTGTGTCACAATAACTTAATTTGGAATTATTTTTCACTGGAGCTATATTGTCACCTCTCCCACTGGTGATTCAGAATATTTGTAATTGATCACATACTTGTGTGATTTTCAAAATGAGGCAAGAAGCATACTTTGTTAAGATTATGAAATTATAAGTTTTATTTCTACAGCAAGCATGAATGTTATCCAATGTGCTTATCTTGACTTACATTTATTTATTTTTAAACACATTTTTTCTTTTTTATGCCTTTTTAAAAAATGTTTATTTATTTTTGAGAGAGAGCATGTGAGAGTGAGAGCATGGGGAGGGGCAGAGAGTGAGGAAGACAGAGAGTCCCAAACAGGCTCAGCGCTGGTTATCGGATCTTACCAAACAAGAAATCATGACCTGAGCTGAAATCAAGAGTCAGATGCTTAACTGACTCACTCTTGAGCTCTCCAGGTGCCCCTTGACTTATATTTATAAAGGGAAAAAGTAAAAAAGGAAGAGAAGAAAAAGGGAGAGGGAGGGAGGAAAGGAGATGAAAAGAAAGGGTCATTATTTAAGAAATTATAAAGCATTTTAGTTGTACCATATTTTTATACTCTCTGCTATGAAGAAATTAGAATACTAGTGACATTTAAATATTCTTGGCATATTTCAAATGTTGTTGAATTCTGTCAATTTAAGAAAAAAATATCAAAATATCTAAGTCAGGAAAGTCTATGAGAATGTGAATTTATTCTCAAACTGGTACTTTCGGTTCTATGTACATTTTATTTGTACAATGGTATGAATTATGGTACCAGTTGGTTCTGTTTCTCTTTGCCACCAGAGGGAGATGAAAATTCACATGCTGAGATGCAGCATTGATTGCCAATGATAGCACTTAGTATTATTCAGCTGGCTCTCAGGGACCTTCATTACCAAATTATTTCTAGCACTGATAAGGCAAAGGATGTAGCTATTGGGGAGTATTGTGATATCAGGCCTAAATTCATGTGACAAAAATACCATTATTTTATGCAGTAGAGTTCATGATAACCCCAGAGAAATAGTTGAATTTACAGCATAATCAAAGCTGATGTTTGGTGAAGGAGGCCTCTACCTCATAATAAATGAGTTGACTCTCTCAATTTTGGACAAATGTGTTATTTGAATGTTGTAGTTTACGTATTTTAACTCAACAAAAAACCACAAGTGCCCTGTTTTAAGTGGCAGGCCTTCCAGAGTGGCTGACCTGCTCAAATTTAAGTTAAAAGATAAAAATAAATTGAAAGCTGAGAAGAATTACTTATCTTTTTACTTTTAAATATAGTTGGTAGAAACTTACTGAATTTGAGGGGTTTTTTTTTCTTTTAGTTTTTCCCCCTACTAGAATATATGTTACAGAAATACCAGCAAGGCTGTAGATTATTAATATCATTTTTCTTCTTCCCCTTGCTCGACACTCTTAAATTCATACAAGAGCATTAAAAACTTTTATTTTAACATCTACTAAATTATGGCAGTATGTGCCAGCTCCATAAAATTGTCAAGAAGAAACTGATAGTCTGTTGTATGGCAAGTAAAATGGCCTCGTTGTTTTTGAAGAATAGCTTTCTAAATGTGCTTTTATTAAACAATGCCATAGAAAAACCTTAAAATGGGTTAGCTTATTAACACTGTCTTATTTATAATCCTAGAAATTTTACTTAAAAGTAGAAGTGTAAGATTCAATCATTTCCCCTGGGTCCCACTGTTATTTAGCTCAGTTCCTTGGTGGTTTGAATACTATGAAAGTTTGTATCTAGATAGAAATATAAAAGCAATATTTTTTAATGTTTATTTATTTTTGAGAGAGAGAGAGAGAGAGAGAGAGAGAGAGAGAGAGAGAGAGACGGAACACAAGTGAGGAAGGGGCAGAGAGAGAGAAAAACACAGAATCGGAAGCACGGTCCAGCTGTCAGCACAGAGCATGCCACAGGACTTGAACTCACAAACTGTGAGATCATGACCGGAGCCGAAGTTGGACCCTTAACCGACTGAGCCACCCATGCGCCCCTAAAAGCAATACTTCTTGATGTCTGGAGAAATATAAATTGTTATGAAAACAGAATAGTGTGTTTTTCTTCCCAGAATATAATCTTCATTAAAATCATCATGTGTTTTTACCTTGCATTTTATTTTGGCAGTGTAAGTGCTTGCTTAGTAATTTTCTTGGGGTAAAATAGTAAAATAACTGGTGTGTTAAGTGAACTCTGACGTGGGGTTTGTGTGTATGTGCATGTGTGTACTTCTAAATGTCACTGTTTAAGGTGTGGATACTGTTCATTTTCATATACATTTGCATTTAAGCAAGTTAAGAAATGCTCTTTTTAATGAGGTATCATCAAATGTACAGGCCATGTTCTAATGAGTAAGAAATCTTGCATTCCAACTATATAAAATATCTCCCTGCAGGATTTGATCAGACCAGTGATTTACCCAGCTTTGGAATTCTTTTCCTGACCAGGATAACAATAGTTGTTATAGCGGTCTAATTACCTTCCCAAACCAACTAGGTCGACAAAGTGGGGGCGTGGTTAGAGAAGCACAAGGGGCCGCCCTGTATGATCCACTCAATGAAGCAAAGAATAATGAGGAACAAAGACAGGGCTACCAGTCAAGCAGACAGGAAAGAGAACAAAATATCAACAGAAAGTAGTTGCCACTAGGTAAATCTAGGCATGAAACTTTTGTTGACTTTGAAGGTACAACAGCCAGTTATTTTACTAACAAAATGACTTTAGTTAGAAATAATAGAAGAATTACAATTTGAGACAAGTAAGTTATCGTAAGAGCCATAGGCAAGTTTGGAGCACAAAGGAGAGGAAAACACATTTCTAGAGCAAAAGTGGGGACTAGGAGGACTAGGATACAAAGTGCCCTGCAGTGAACTGGGAGTTGGAAGAGCAGTGATGTTTCATCGGCTTATTCGTGACCATCTCTCACTGGCAGGGCTGTTGCTATTCTAGGAGCTCTTCCTTCTGCCGAGGTGCTGAAGCAGGTTTTTACCAGGCGCCAGTGTAAGGTGCCTCTCTTCCGGTTGGAGTGTGCAGGTTATGAGTGGTGGTGCATAAGAGCTTCCCACCCTGTCCTCCGGACTCCGTTTTAAATGAAGTTTCCTTTATTCAGTTTCACACAATGATATGGAAACCAGAGACCCAAACCAAGGCAAACAGGTTCCAAAGGGAAGGATTCCCACAGGAATGAGAGCCACTTAAGTTGAACCCATTATGTAGTCTTTATTGCTTTAAAACCCATTGAATTCTCTACTAGAGCCATTAAACTTATTAGACCTTTTCAGGTTTCCAAGTTTTATTCAAACCATTGTGAGTGTCACAAATTATGAGTACCCTAGTGTTTGGAAAATAGCTATCTATTTGATAATCATAAACAATATTTAAAAAATTGTTTCCTATAAGATCATCTCATGGAAATCAGTGAGAAAAAGACAAATATCTAAATAGGAGGCACAAAAGGCAAAAAATAAACATATGAAATGATGTCTAATGGCATAGATAGTTAATGAAATGTAAACGAAATTTAATTAAGATTGAAAAGAAGAGTTAAGGGCAATATTTTAGGCAGGTAAAGGGAAAGGAAAATGGTATTGCCTTGCTGGGAGGGGGGTATCCTTCAAAAATACATATCATTCAACTTAGTATATTTACTTCTAGAAATTGGACAGATGTTCATACATATATGTATACATTTATATACAGATGTTCATTGTAAATCACTACAGAGATTTTTAGAAAGATCCCACACATAATTATATATCTATATAATGAGTGAATAAAGGTAAAAAATGTCAACACATTAAGTGAAAAAAAAGTTCATAAACTATATTTTTGTTTTGATTGTAAAACTGTGCAGGTTCATAGGAACCATAAAATAGTACACTTCTCATCAACATACACCTATTCTGTCCCAGGAACCCATCTAAGTACTTTAATCCTGATCACTCTAGAAGAAAAACAGTACTGTTATCTACACTTTTGGATGTGAAAGCTGAGGTAAAAGCAGATTAAGTCACGTAAAGATGCTGAGATAGTAGTAGACAGCAGAGTCAGAATTTGAACTTAGGCACTCTGCCTCCTTTACCTTAAAATATATATATATATGCAAATATATTAGAATGTGTGTCTGGTTAACAGGATGATTTTGTCATTTTTATGCATCCCTTCTATGTGCTCTAAATGTATTCTAGGTATGTATTACTTTTCTATTAAGAAGAACATTGTGATTCTAACTACATGATTGGGGAAACAATAATGGCACCTTGCAGGAAACAGATGTTGAGTCAGGTCTAGTAAGTAGTGAATGCTGATGATAAACTATGTAGAATTGGTAAATAATAATGTCCCAAAGGCTTAGATTTCTGTATGTTCAAGTCAACTTAGTCAATTGCTTAATTAGTTTCTTAAAGTGTAAATGGAATATAAAGACAAGGCTGACAATATCAAATTGAGAAATTAGACTAGTAATTTTACATTTGGACATGTTTATTCCAATTAAACCACTTCACATTTTAGAAAACATTTATAATTGTGTCTAAGGTAGTGCCTAATGTTAAATCCATATGCATAATATATTAAAGGATAATGCATTTGGAGAGGAGAGGTTATGACCTATATTTAACTCAATACTATACTACTTTTTTCCAGTTGCATTTTTTTAAAAAAATGATATTTATACAGTTATGTAAGCATTTCAAAAACTCTTCTGGTAATTCTTTCCAGCCCCCAACAATTTTGATAGTTAAATTAGAAGGAAAAGCCTTACAAATTTTTCAAATTAAAAACCGTCTTAGAATCTTCTTCATCAGCATGTTATTCATCCATAGCAATAGTGTACGGGAAGGAAAAAATACATAGTAAGCACACAATTGACAAATATGTTATTTCAGGTACAAATGTGCTGCTTCATTTATTTTTTGATGAACATAATGTATATCTCAGCAATAAAAAAATTGCATCCACCCCACCTCCCGAAAAAAAGAGAAACTTGAACTTTATAGTTTGGATATGCTTTTTAATCCTGGGAACTATGTGAGAAAAATCTTCTATTCACCGTACTGATCCTAGTGGAATATCATGTTGAGATATGGCCGTGTCAATCTTAAAACATGTTATAAAGTATTTTTAGTTAAATTGAGGGGAGCATCTTGTATCTTCTCTTCATATGACAAATATTTTAACAGTTTATGTTAATATTTGACCTTGACATCAGTGATTATTATATCAAGAGTTTTATTCTTAGTCATAGTATTTTTATCAGTGCATATTTACAGAAGTTTCCCAGAGATAAATGGCCCAGACTAACATAAATTGGTATATTTTCTTTGTACATTGCTCATAGATATATCTGATGTATCAGTTAAGAAGTCAACACAGATGGGGTGCCTGGGTGGCTCAATCGGTTAAGCGTTCAGCTCCGGCTCAGGTCATGATCTCGTGGTTTGTGGGTTTGAGCCCCACATAGGGCTCTGTGCTGACAGCTGGCTTAGAGCCTGGAACCTGCTTCAGATTCTGTGTCTCCCTCTCTCTCTGACCCTCCCTTGCTGGTGCTGTCTTTGTCTCTCAAAAATAAATAAAAAACATTTAAGAAAAAGTCAACACAGAGAAACAAAAGAATATCATTAATAGACGTGCCTAGGTGGCTCAGTCGGTTGACTGTCCACCTTTGGCTCAGGTCACAATCTCATTGTTCATGAATTTGAACCCCATTTTGGGCTCTCCGCTCTCAATGCAGAGCCTACTTCAGGTTCTCTGTCTCCCTCTCTCTCTGCCCCTTCCCCCCTCTCAAAAATAAATAAACATTAAAAAAAGAATATAATTAACAGAAAACACATATGAGATAGTAAATGGATGCAAAGTTTACAGTTTTAAGCACTGCCTAAGCAACTAAACCTTTATGTATTTTCCTAAGTTTACTTATTTTAAGAAAGAGAGAGAGAACCAACAGGGGAGGGAAGAGAGAAAGGGGGTCAGGGGATCCAAAGTGGTCTCTGTGCTGAGAGCAGGGAATCCTGACATGAGGCTCGATCTCAGGAACCATGAGATCATGACCTGAGCCAAAGCCTGAAGCTTAACTGACTGAGCCACCCAGGCGCCCTACAATTAAACCATTAAAACCAATTTCCCTCAGCCTCAACTTTGACAATTCATTTCCTCTCTGGACTGTCATCTGACAAATACTATCGGCTAACACCCCTGTGGATAGCACAGATTCCCAGCACAGAGGATTCTCTTCAATTATAATTCTATTCCCTTCCAGCCCCACAAAGGAAATGTAGTCAACAAGATGTGGGCCCACTGCTTTATCTGTCTCAGGCCGAGAGAGACCCAACTGACATAGCCTCTGTTTCCTTGCCTGCTGTTCCTTCCCACCTTGTCTCTATGCTAGCTTTTGATAAGTTGTCTTCACTTTAGACTCCCCAGGTCATACGGCACTGGCTGCTAGGCTGGCTTGCTCGGAGCTCTAAAGCACACATCACAGGAATGCTCTAGGCATTAAATGCCAGGAAGATACCAAGCTTAATTTTTCCCTGGCTTTGTGCATCTTCTTTCTCTCCTCGTCCGTTGACTTTTTCTTAACTCAACTGGACACAGCTGATTTTTCATTTTTATTTTATTTAATTTTTTATTTCAGTGCCATCTGTTCTCTGAGAGTCTCCTCCACCTCCCAGCATGCTCCTTTTGCCTTAAACCCTATGTATTTATGTTTGCATTAGAATCTTATAAACTCTGAGTATATGTGCTTATATTAGAATCTTATTGCATACCATAGGAGATGTTATATGTTAGGAACATGATACATTAATAAATGAGATTTTAATAATCACAACTGGAGAGTTCCAGGGTGGTTATGATTATTGTGCTTTAAGCTTTATAATATGTTTATAATTCTATGATAGATAATACATGTTACTGGTATTAGTGAAGAAAATGAGTCCTGTTAAGAGATTCCCAGTTTTCATGACCAAATCAGAGGATTTGATTTTAAAGAGTACTTATGATGAACAGGATTTCATGGTAGGACTGGTAACTGTAGAAGCAGGGATGATGAAATTTTATGAAATTGGTGAATTCTCATTTTTATGGACTGAACTGTTCCCCCTAAAATGTATATGCGGAAGCTCTAGTCCTCAGTGTATCTATATTTGTAGTTAAGGTTAAATGGGGGTCTTAAAGTTGGGGGCCTAATCCAACATAAGTGATGTTCTTTCTTTTCTTTTCTTTTCTCTTCTTTTCTTAGTTTATTGATTTATTTCAAGAGAGAGAGAGAGAGAGAGAGAGAGAGAGAGAGAGAGAAATGGTGACCAGGGGAGGGGCAGAGATAAAGAGGGAGAAAAAGAATCCCGAGCAGGCTCCGTGCTGTCAGCACAGAGCCCACTGCTGGGCTCCAACTCACCAGCTGTGAGATCATGTCCTGAGACAAAATCATGAGCCAGACACTAAACGGACTGCACCACCCAGTCCCCTCGTGACTGATGTTATTATAAGAAGAGAAAGAGACACCAGGCTCCAGAACTGTGAGAAATAAATTTCATTGTTTAAGCCATCCGATCTGTGGTCCTTTGTTAGGACAGCTCTGAAAGACTAATATAATCATTATAGGACATTTCTGCAATTATGATTCTAGGAGAACCCATAAAGAGAAATACAAAACTCCAAAACCTCTTAGTAATCATCACCTATGGGATGATTGTACTTGACCTAATTAGACTGCATTTGCCACTGCAAAAAAAAGACAACCCAGAGCTTTGCAGGTAGACGAGGTAGAACACAGAACACTTCCCCAGCAAATGCTGAGTTCCTCCCTTTGTTTCAAACTGACCGCATGTTGACTCGGTGTGCGTGTGGCATGGGGTGGGGGTTTAAAACACGAAATGGGGGATCTAAAACCAAGAAGACTATCCTTGTATGAGAATTCCTCATACTAAATTCAAATTTAGGTAATTTTTCCTAAATATCATCTATATTAGCCGTACAGTGGTGCTTTTTTAATACAGTCAGCATGGCTGAAATCTTTGACAGCCAAGAATGCAGCCAAGTCAGAACTTCCAAAACCAGACCTTGTATTGATCTATCAAACAATTTTTTTAATGTTTTAACATTTTTTAAATTAATTTTTGAGAGACAGAGAGACGGTGTAAGCAGGGGAGAGTCAGAAAGAGAGAGGGAGACACAGAATCTGAAGACAGGCTCCAGGTTCTGAGCTAGCTGTCAGCACAGAGCCCAACACGGGGCTCGAACCCACGAACCCTGAGATTATGTCCTGAGCCAAAGTCAGAGGCTTAACCGACTGAGCCACCCAGGCACCCCATATCAAACAAATTTTTGATACAGAAGGAATTTCTTTTATAAGATTTCCTTCTAGATACTTGAAAAAGAATTTTGATGAATCTCTTTTTCAGCTGAACACTGGCAGTTGTATATAAAAAAGAAAATGTGTCTATATGTTCTTTTGAAATGGAATCCAGTTTAATTAAAAATACTGGTTTTCCCCTGCCTGTGAGTTTTCTATGTAAGATATACCCTAGCTCTTGAGACTACTTGAAATGTGGTTTGAAACATGATAAATGAATTCTCTGTGGAATTATTTAAGTCTAAGAATGGACATCACTGTCTCATAGAAGCATCTACCTGCAACTTAATTCCTTTATTAAGATTTTGTTTAGCACAAACAATGTAACCATTCTTATAATATAACAGAAAATAAAAGAGGGGTGCCTGGGTGGCTCGGTTGGCTAAGTGTCAGGCTCTTGATTTCGGCTCAGGACATGATCTGTCTCATGGTTGGTGAGTTCAAGCCCCACATCTGGCTCTGCCCTGGCAGTGCAGAGCCTGGTTGGCATTCTCTCTCTCTCACTTGCTATGTCTCCGCCTCTCCCTCGCTTGCATTCTCCCTTTCAAAAATAAATAAACTTAAAAAAATAATAGTTAAAAAAAAGAAAATAAGAGAAATGAAAAGATTTGACCATTAATATACTGGTTACATAGGCACAAATTCATATTAATCAGTAGAAGATAAGATAAAAGCAATGATGATTTGTGTAGCATAATCAATATAAAATAAATGTTAGCCAGTACAAAGTGAAGTTAGTACTTGTGGAGGAATCTAAGCTGTATTTCGCAAGCACAAAGAAACAACTTCTCATTATCTTCATGGCTGAAAACTTTGAGTAAATCCTTCTTCTGCCTTCATATTTTAGGATGTATTTTGTAAGTCTGTCATGAGATTGATTGTATTTTGAAAATATTCTCATTCTGTCTTTTCCTTCCCCAGTGTTCTACTCCTTCCCCATGACTGGACTAGTCTTATCATTTCTTTGCCTCCTTTTCCTCCTGCATTTTTTTCTATTCTTTTCCTTTCTAATGCTCTTACATCCTGTTTGTTCCTTGTCTTTAGATTTATGAGGATATCTGTTGCCTCCAGCGTCTGCTTTAGAATGTTCTGGCAATCAAACCTGTCCTAATTTAGTTTTACTTGATGTTCATACTCCATTCATTCCCATCATATTGTCTGCTCCAGTCAGGGAAGGCTTCTCCGGAATACAGACTCCTCCAGACCTGTAGGCTCTGTTTAGTTCTCATACTTCTCCTTCTTGAGCGAGGCCCTGGTGGCTCAGTTGAGTGTTCATTGAGCTCACTGTTGAGCTCATGATCTCACAGTTCTTAGTTTGAGGACTACGATCAGTCGTGGGGACCCTTAGGATTTTCTGTTCCTCTCGCTCTCTGCCCCTCCCCTGCTCATGCTCTCTCAAAGATTTTTAAACATTAAAAAAAATTTTGTCCTTATTTATATCCTTTTCTTTGATTATACTAACATCTGTGTACTTCCTGGTCTGCTTTGTTATTCATTTTTCTAGTTTTGGTCCACTTCTACCCATTAGCATCTTGAATTCTTCTAGTCTATATTTGGCTTCCATTGCATATATTCTAAGAATCATGCAGTTGAAAATTTAATTACATCTTCTTTTGTGTTTTTGACCCCATTATATTATGCCATTCATAAGATCTCCAAGAAGAGGGATCTATCTTTTATTTTTATGAACATATGTGTATATATTAATATTTATTATTACCATTTTGTCTTGTTAAAAATAAACATTTTAATAAATATTTGACTTGATAATAATTAGAATATAAGTACATAGTGTCATATTTTTACATGTAGATGTAAACTTTGCTCTTGTATATAATTATGACATTTGAGAACATAGTTGTTTGAAGAGTTAGACTTAGAATATATTCTTGATACTGCAGTGTCCATTTATTAGCTGTTAATGACACTGGGTCTGATAATTTAAGACTCTACCTAAAATACAATTCTGGCTTAAAAAATAGACATGATTTTATTTTATTTTATTTTTAAGTTTAATGGTTTTTATTTATTTTTTGAGAGCCAGAGACAGTGTGAGCAGCGAAGAGTCTGAGAGAGAGGGAGATACAGAATCTGAAGCAGGCTCCAGGCTCTGAGTTGTCAGCACAGAACCCGACACGGGGCTCAAACCCACAAACTGTGAGATCATGACCTGAGCTGAAGCCGGACGCCTAACCGACTGAGCCACCCAGGCACCCCTAGACATGATTTTAAATTAAAAAAAAAAAAAAACACCTGAATTTAAGGTGAATAGAAGTATACAGAGTAGATGAGGGGATATTGAAGATGTATAGCTTTAAAACACACAGCAGTTTAATAAACACTTAAAAAATGTGCTATTCAAGGATAGACTAAATTTGCTAAGTTCGGGCGCAAGAAGGTGAGTTATTCAGATGATATGCTCTCATTAGAAAGGAAATCCACTGAGTAGATCACAATGAATATTAAAGAGAACATTGATAATGTATGCCTCACTGATTTGAATCTTTAGGATGGTAATTTAAACACACTAAAAATCCATGTTTATGCATGTTCTTTAATGAACTGAATAAAAAGATGTGACAAATTAAAGGCACTTTCAGCATGAGAACTTAAAAGCCCCACTTGATCTCACCCAGGTAGATCATTTCCCACCTACAACTCCTCTGAGTTTGATCTTACTTAGGCGAAGAAAACTTCCAACTTCTTTTGATTTATCTATTTTCCAAATAAATTTGGATGTACCATGATTGGACTTTATTTTTTTTTGTCTTTTGATATCTATATCATGCCTTGTGTTTATTTAGTAGTTTGCCTTTTTCAGAGCATTTTTATACATTTGAGTTTAATCTCTTCAAAATAATTAAGGAAAGAGAATATGTGCATTTTGTAGGTGTGGAAACTGAAGCTTAGAAAAATTAAATCACTTACTTATGGCTACATATAGTGGTGCAGATGAGAAACAATCTTTAGATTGTGATTTTTACCTTTGAGTTTATTCCATTCTAATGAAGGATTCAGAATAATAAATTAAAATTGAATTAGCTTTAATTTACTGAAGTAATAGTAAAATCCTTAAAAACATTTAAGTTTTAAAACAAGTGTAGACAACGTACTTTTTTATCCCAGTCTTCCAATTATACGTATTTCCTCACTTCTCAAAATAATCACTGTCATATTTTAAGTAGCCAATGAATGATAACTTAATAGCAGTGACCTTTCTCATCTCAAAGAACATTTAACTTCAGAGAAGTGATCTCATCTCCTGTACCTTATCAAAGGTTTAGGCCTAAAACATGTTCAAGATTCAGAAAAAGAGCAAATTTCAAACTTTAGACCCAGACACACTGCCTCACCTGTCTCTGTGTGACACAGAGCAGTTCTTACTGAACATAGAGAAAAGAGAGATGTTGACACAGACCGACTCTGCTTCCAGAGATTGTGTTGCAGTGTAATCAGCGCACCTGGAAGACTGCACTTTGCCAGGAGTGACCCCATGGTTTATTGATGATCCCCGTAGTGAAATCGGGGTCTTTGAACTGAGATAAAGCCTAATCTCCCCTGTAATGTCTGTAGGCTGTGAGTCAACCGTCCTATTAGTTGATTAACAATCTTTGAAAATTAAGTTTACTGCCATGATCGAATACAATGCAGAACACAAGTGTTCTGACACACATTTTTGAGATGCAGATTCATGCTGGCGCTGCATGGTAATTAGAGAGGGTTACAGAGGGAAAATCCCATGAAAAGCTTCAGATCCTTTAAAATCTCCCAGCATCTGTGAGCCTAGGGTAAGATGGGGAGGAAGAGGAAAGAATATTTCATAAAATCTAGACTTCTAGAGAGATCAACTCTGGTGATTTGTTTAATCACACTTTATATTTTATTCTCTTTAGTTGTCTTAAATTTTAATTCATTCTTTCAAAAAATACTTAGCTTCCTTTTGGTCTCAGGCACTGTTTCTATGCTAGACATATGAAATAAAGAAGACAGATTTTATCAGTGAGTAATAAGAAGTAGCTATCATTTATTGGGTGCTTGATGTGTGCCCAGTGGAGTTACAGGTGCTTTATAAATATTTTCTTATAAATGTCTAAAATCGGTTTTATGATTATCTCAGTTTTACTGATGTGGCAACAGAGGCACTGAGTTCTGAGTTGGAATTTAAATCCAGGCATTGTTTGCAGTGGAAGAGGGTAGCAAACTGCTCGGCACATTGTGGGCATTAAGTAAATAACAACAAAATAACAATGTTTAATTTTAAAATGTTTGTCAAATTAAGGTGTCGGACTGAGGACTTCTGTTTCTAAAGTTCCTAGTAGCACAGAGCATGAATAAATAGATGGGTTAGAGTGTCTTGATTCTACTTCTAGATATGTGACTTGAACAAGTTAGAGAAACTCCCCAAACTCAAATGGAATGTTAATAGTGAAGGTATAACTCACGCCTTGCAGCATTGTTGTGAGAAATAATGAAGGATGGTCAATGTTGTTGTATAGACTAGATCCTCAGGAAATAGTGGCTTTATTTTTATTGCATACATTAATATAACATAAACTTGTATTGAATTTGAAGGAGCCTGGACTAAAACCCCAAATTGGGTGTGCTATCCCTTCCATTTTGTTCATTCCCTTATTAATGTGTGTTTTCCTCTTTTTATTGAAATGAACCATTAAAATTGAGTGGTTATTAATTTTTAATCTGACCACCTGGGTGGCTCAGTCAGTTAAGCATCCAACTTTTGATTTGGACTCAGGTCATGATCTTACAGTTCCTGAGATCAAGCCAGTATGGACTCCATGCTGTCAGATCAGAGCTTGCTTGGGATTCCTCTCTCCCCTCTCTCTGTCCCTCCTCCATTTGCACTCTCTCTCTCTCAAAATAAATAAATAAGCTTCAAAAAATTTTTAAGAAAAATTCTCTTATAAGTTTGAGAAACACAGAGCACCTTGGTGGCTCAGTTAATAAGTGTCAGATTTCAGCTCAGGTCATGATCTCATGGTTCGTGGGTTCAAGCTCCACGTCAGGCTCTGTGGTGACAGCTAGAAGCCTGGAACCTGCTTCAGATTTTGTGTCTCCCTTTCTCTGCCCCTTCCCTGCTTGTACTCTGTCTCTCTCTCTCTAAAATAAATATTAAAACATTTTTTAAAAATGAGTTTGACAAACACCCATTGATTGCTTCTTGTAATGTAACCAACTAAGTCCTTTCTCCTAATGTTCCCTAAGATCCTGTTAACCTTCAAAATGAATCTGTCAGTTATTTTACTGCAAAATGTATTCATTCAAGGTAATAGAGAATTGCAATTCAGAACATTCAAGCTATGGCAAAACTATAGACAAGTCCTACAAACAAAGGAGAGACACATTACTTCAGGGAGAAGAGGAAATTGGAAGGTGTTTTGAGTAAAAGCCCATTGGAGAAAAGCAGTTCAAGGTGATGATGGTTTCTCATTTCTCACTGACTGAGGGACAAGGGTAGTTGATTTCTTATAGGAAATGCAATGTACATTTTTCCTTGTTGGGGACTGTAATTGATGATTATTTCCTGTTAAGGATTCTTCTGTTGGAGTCAGTAATTAACAACTCTTCTTATAATTGGCATGGAGTGGTACTTGGCTCCCTCTTCCAGCCTCCCCTTGTAACCTCCTGAGTCCGCTTTAGTGAAGTTTTCCTATATTAATTTCCTCAATGCAATAATTTGTATTTTGCATCAGCCTTATTCTTGGTTTCATATTATAAACCTAAGCTTGTGTGCATGTGTGTCTCTCTCTATATATTAACCCTCTCTTTCTCATCTAATTTTATTTAACAGATATTTTATTGTATTCTAATTTGTATGTCTTGGTGAGCTTTTCTTATGGTTGCATTATATCCTTGTTTTTTTAAATTTAATTCAAATTAGTTAACATACAGTGTAGTATTCGTTTCAGGAGTAGAACCCAGTGATTGATCACTTCCCTAAAACACCCATGCCCTCCATAATGCCCATCTCCTATTTAGCCCACCTCCCTTCCAGCAACCCTCAAATTGTTCTCTGTATGTACGAGTCTCTTACTGTTTGCCTCCCTCTCTGTTTTTATCTTATTTTTCCTTCTCTTCCTCTATGTTTATCTGTTGTGTTCCTTAAATTCTACATATGAGTGAAATCATATTTTTTTCTTTCCCTGACCAACTTATTTCACTTAGCATAATACACTCTAGTTTCATCCAGATTGTTGCAAATGAAATTTCATTCTTTTTGATTGCCAAGTAGTATTCCATTTTAAACATATACCACTTCTTCTTTATCCATTTATCTGTTTAGGCTTGCTCCAGAATTTGGCTACTGTTGATAGTGCTGCTATCAATAATGGAATGCATGTGCCCCTTTGAATCAATGTTTTTGTATCCTTTTGGATACCCAGCAGTGAGTACTTCTATTTTTAGTTTTTTGAAGACCCTCCATACTGTTCTACAGAGTGGCTATATCAATTTGCATTCCAACCAACAGTGTGGGTCATCCTCACCAACATCTGTTGCTTCCAGAATTGTTCATTTTAACCATGTGACCGGTGTGGGGTGGTATCTTATTGTGGTTTTGATTTGTATTTCCCTGGTGATGAGTGATATTGAGCATCTTTTCATGTGTCTGTTAGGCATCTGGGTGTATTTGGAAAAGTGTCTATTCATGTCTTCTGCCCATTTCTTCACTGGATTTTTTTTTGAGGTATTGAGTTTGCTAAAATTCTTTATAGATTTTGGATACTCACCCTTTTTTCAATAGGTCGTTTGCAAATATCTTCTCCCATTCTGTCAGTTCCCTTTTAGGTTTGCTGATTGTTTCCTTTGCTGTACAAAAGCTTTTTATCTTGATGAGATAGTTGATTTTTGTTTTTGTTTCCCTGGTCTCTGGAGACATGTTTAGTAAGAAGTTGCTGCAGCTGAGGTCAAAGAGGTTTCTGCTTGTTTCCTCCTGTAGGATTTTGATGGTTTCCTGTCTCACATTTAGGCCTTTCATCATTTTCGAATTTATTTTTGTGTATAGTATAAGAAAGTCATCCAGTTTCATTCTTCTGTATTTTGTGATCCAGTTTTCCCAGCACTATTAGCTTCTTAAATCACATTGTTTAAGAACAATGCGGAGTTTAAACAAAGAAAATGAGATACTTTGATTTCCTATGCAATAAATGAAATTGTTTTTATTTCTTAAGCTGCTTGCTTTTTTCTGAGTGGCTTAGTTTCTATGAGTGGTTATCTATAAGTAATCATAAATCAGTCGCTTACAAAAATGTGGAGCTTTACCTATAAAGTCATGATGCTTAGACAACATACTGTAGAAATTTCATCTTAAGAAAAGCACAGTGTTTAAATCATTACTTTTATATTCAAATAAAAAATAAACTAATTGAATAGATACTATTCAACGTCAGTCACTTGAATGACTGGAGGCATTTGTCTACTTGTTTGCATGCTGACTTTCGAAATTATTTTTGATAATATATTCAAAATAGTGAAGTAACTTGATGAATTCAGGTATACTTGGAAATATAATCATGAATTACAATCATTTTTTAAAAAATTCTTCACAAGCACACTGCAGTGAGTGTGAAATACTTTTAGATGTCTTAGGTAATAGGAATTTCACAACACACAGGGATTTTTCAAAATCTCTTACTGTATATTCAAAGTGTGACTGGCTGCTAGTGAAAATAAAACTGGAGCTCACTCTAATTTTGTCAAAATCCCCGAGGGTTATTTGTCCCAGAAGTAGGAAGATGTCTCATGCTGGTTTTCTTCCTTAAGAAATGTCTTAAGGGAAATGTCTCATGACCTCAGTTTTTCACATAAACAATATGGTTTAAGGAAGTTTTGCTGGGGTGGGGAGCATATAAGTTTCCAGTAAAAAACAAAATGAGGTTTTTACATATGTGCATATGTATTTGAATTAAAGATGTATATACTTATTTAACCTTTTGTGACATAAAATAAGTCATCAAATGAGAAAGAAGCAACCCAATTTGTTGAATCAAATCATTTTTCTCACTGATTACATATCTTTCATAGAACAGATTGCATGCATATGAATGAGTGCATATGACTCACTGTGTGCTCCCTTGCAATTTAAATATGCATGCTTTCTAGTAGTTTTTCTTAATAGTTTGTATCTGTTCCTTTTTCCCCAATATTTTACATGATAATAAGCTTCACCATATTAAAGTTCTGTGGATGTCATGGTAAGACATTACTACTCTGACAAAAGTTGCTGTAATATTTGTTTGGTAGACATGGTCAATGCATGTTCCCAAGCTCTAAATTGTCCCAAATGTTGTACAGCTGGCCAGGATTGAATGGTGTTTGAATAGTGAGTAGGGTTATTAAATTCAATTGATGTGCTTTAACATTTAGCTATTGTAGCCTTCACATTCTTTAAGACAGGTTTTCATATCTTACTTTCAGGTCAGCATCTTGAATTGTTTAACAACTATATTCTGAAAATATTTTAGGTTCAATTAGTCTCAATCTGATTAACATTACTTAAAGCATTCTACATGTTAATTCTTCATGAACTATTAGAGTTCCTGGGAAAGAAGTCAAATTTCCCTGGTCTCTTTTATTGGACTATTGGACTAGTTGGAAGCACTTTAACCTGTGGTTATTGAATATAAGAAAGTTTTTAATATATTTTCAAATATTTAATTATCAAGGTTTAATGTATTTCATTCATCATAAATCATTGTCTAACTCAATATAGCATCATATCTTAATAAAACAATGATGGAAGAATCATCTTTGCAATACATTTGTTAAGGTTTGACCTCATCCATAGGATGATGATTTGTTCTGTGAACTGGCCTCTAAGCTTTTTTTTTAAATTTTTTAATGTTTTTTATTTAATTTTGAGAGACAGCGTGAGCAGGGGAGGGTCAGAGAGAGAGGGAGACACAGAATCTGAAGCAGGCTCCAGGCTCTGAGCTAGCTGCCAACACAGAGCCCGATGCGGGGCTTGAACTCACAAACTGAGATCATGACCCGAGCTGAAGCTGGATGCACAACCAACTGAGCCACCCAGGCGCCCCTGGCCTCTAAGCTTTAATCACCACTCCAGGAGGATGAACATTAACAGTCCAAACCCCTATAGAAAACATTGATGAAGGATCCTGAAATTGTAGTAATGGTATATCCACATTTTAATGATATCATAAACTTACCCCAGAACATTTACCCCTAGAAGCTAGTCAGAGAAATGTGGTTGGGATGATTATGTCAGAAAATCCTGAATATATATCCATGAATATATAAACCCATTGCTATTTACAGAGATTTTAACCCAATGGGTTAGAATTAGGTGAGAACTGATATGTCTATTTAACAAAAAAAACTTAAAAAAAATTTTTAATGTCTTTTATTTATTTTTGAAAGACAGAGAGAGACAGTGCGAGCAGGGGAGGGTCAGAGAGAGAGGGGGAGAAGCAGGCTCCAGGCTCTCAGCTGGCTGTCAGCATGGAGCCTGATGCAGGGCTCAAACCCATGAAACGTGAGATCATGACCTGAGCCGAAACCGGCACTTAAATGACTGAGCCACCCAGGCACCCCTCAAAAAAACTTTCTAAGTGGTTCTAATAAAATAGACCAGAGGGCAACACTTTGAGAAAACTGGTTTAATATAATGCATTAAAGTATATGTTTTTCTAAACTATATTTAAGAATGTGGGTTTATCAATGACAAATATCTTAATCCATTTCTAGACTTTATGTAGAGAGTATATAACACTTGAAACCACCAAAATTTCAGTGCACTAACCACACACAAGAACCTTGATGAGATTTTCCTTCTTTAAAATTTAGGAATTCCTCAAGTTGAAATGGAACTCAAATCTAGATCATCTAGAGATTCACATGAGGTCATGGAAAGTATTCTTTGATGTGTTCTTTCCCGGCTAAAACGAAATAGCAATATTATACTTTGAAGGGTCTGATGTGTGTGTGTGTGTGTGTGTGTGTGTGTGTGTGTGTGTGTGTGATTGGGGAAGCTTTTACTGGTATTCAAATATTATTAGATTAAGACATCAATACCATATAGTTAAACAATCCAGTAGAAGATGTCTCTTTCATTAGCTATGCTTTAATACAATACCATCAAATTAGAAATTTACTACCATCAGCCCTAAAGCAAAATGGTTATTTTTATTTTTTCCTTAGTAATTAAAAAAAGGCATACACTTCTGATTTGTGTGCCATTCTCTATTATTAATACAACTTAATTTATTTTTAAAAGGCATTTAAGAATGTAGGAATTTTACACATCTTCTTAAAAAATTCAAAGCAATGGGAAGTATGCACTCTTGACATAGTGTATCTATGTTATTGAAGACCTTCTTATTATTTTATAATTGACACCAGAATTTGGCAAAGTACACCAGTGTGGACCAAAGCCACCTGTTATTGTAAATAAAGTTTTATTGAAATACAAACATGTCCACTTCTTTATCTTTTTTCTAAGGCTGTTTTCACACTGCCATGGCAGAACAGAGTCGTGGCAACAGAGATCATATGACAGGCAAATCCTAGAATATATATACTATTAGGCTTTTTAGAGGAAAGACCTTTTACTGATGTATAATTTAGTAGCTAAGAGAACAATAGTTAAATATATGCTACCTACATCACAAAACTACATTTAAAATAGAATACTAAGTTTTTGGTTGTTTTAATATATTGGTTTATCACAACATATGTATCATTTATAACATTTTATTGATCTGTTTTCCAGGTTGACAAAATCCTGAAAACATAGGTGATTTGACACCTAGAATTTCAATTGTGCTTACTTCTGCTAGAAATACTATATATATTTTTAACATAATCAGAAAACCTCACTTTGATATTTTAAAATAAGGTATACATGTCTCTCATGGGAAAAAAATGGACACATATGAAATAATTATCACATTTCAAATAGATCTTTTTGGTTTTCTTGAAGATTTATTGTAGAGTTCAACTTGTCCTAAAATATCTCATAATATATATACATATATTTTACTTTTAAAATATGCTAGGGGTACCAGGGTGGTTCCTTCGGTTAAGTGTCCAACTCTTGATTTAAGCCCAGGTCATTATCGCATGGTTGGTGAAACGTGGGACTCTGCGCTGACAGCCTGGAGCTCGTTTAGGATTCTCTGTCTGCCTCTCTTTCTGCCCCTCCTCTGCACTCTCTCTCTTTCTCAAAATAAACAAAACTTTAAAATATGCTAATGGATGCACCTGGGTGGCTCAGTCCACGAAACAATTAATTCTTGATTTCAGCTCAGATAATGACCTCAGGTTTGTGAGAGCAAGCCTCACGTTGGACTCAGTGCTGGGCATGGAGCGTGCTTAAGATTCTGACTCTCCCTATTCCTCTGCCCCTCTCCCCCTCTTAAGAGCTCTCTCTTGCTCTCGCTCTCTCTCGCTCTCTCTCTCTCTCTCTCTCTCTCTCTCTCTCTCTCCCTCCCTCCCTCAATCTTGCAAATAAAATAAAAATAAAATATAATAAAATATACTAATGGATATCTTATTTCCCTTCTAAAATATTTAATGCATTTATTTTAACAATACTGAGTCTCTAGTCCTTGTGTTCTCTGTTTTAAGTTGTATCATTTTGATATAGCAAAGCAGTAATTTAGAGCTATCTGTGAACTGTTTGCTGGGAAGCTCATTTCTTTATATTTTAGCAATCATTCTGAAGGGAGGAAGCATTATCATCACCAATCC
>NC_043712.1:57149139-57207857 GCF_006229205.1 Suricata suricatta
GCCATTTGTAGCAAAGTGGAAGGACCTCGAGGGTGTCATGCTAAGCGAAATAAGTCAGGCAGAGAAGGAGAGATACCATATGTTTTCACTCATAAATGTAACAGGAGAAACTTTAACAGAGGACCATGGGGAGGGGAAGGGGGAAAAGAGTTAGTGAGAGGGATGAAGGCAAATCATGAGAGACTCTTGAATACTGAAAACAAACTGAGTGCTGAAGGGAGAGGGGGGAAGGGGAAGGGGGTGATGGTCCTGGAGAGGGGCACTTGTGGAGAAGAGCACTAGGTGTTATATGGAAACCAACTTGGTAATAAACTATTAAAAAAACAAATAAAATGCAAAAAAGAAAAAGAAAAGAAAGGAAAGTGTGTGTGTTTGTAAGAGAGATTTTAGTTGTTTTAATGAGTGGTAAGAGTTGAGTACCCAGGAAGGAAGAATGTGAAAAGTCTTACAGTATATAGCCAGTCCCAACGAGGGAAGAATTGTTCTCCTTAAAGTAACATTATTGCCCCAATTGAAAAACACTATAAGTCTAGAGGTTATTTATAAGAAATTACTGAAAGATTTGAAATTGCAAATACAAATCTGCCCACATTCATTCATCAGTTTTTATTATTTTCACTTAGTAAATGGATCTCCAGTTAATGATTTTTCTGATGTGTTATTAAAAGTATTTACCATTATAATCCAAATAAATAACAACTGATGTCAGATTTGAATTATATTCATACACGAAATTGTATTCAATTATGATAATTGCTAATAGTTCAATTGATGCCCAAAGCCTACATGTTTGATGTATCATTTAAAATATTCTTTTGTAATCCATAAGTCAGTTAGTTCCTTAGGCTGATCCTCTTCAAAATGAATCCCTTAGACCAAATTCTTTAATGGATGTTCTTTTACATAAGAAATATAAATATTCTGATGATTTTTATGTTGTTCTGTTGCCAATCATTATAGCTATCTCTTCTTTTTATTTTCTCAAAAATAAACATTTAGCAAACTGAATGCATTAGACTATTTCCCCATAGTAATGGTAATACAATTCAAAGCTCTATGTAAGGCTGAACAGGACAGATTATTTCTGTTTTAGCCGCTTAAAACATTGTACTGGTGGAGACTTCTTCACCTGAAAACATTATTTTTTACTGAAAAAAAATTCAAAGTTTTTACATTCTGTCTGAATCTTAATCATTTATTCCACAATTCTGTTTTTTTCCTTATGTTTAAAACTTCTCAAAGTCTTCCTCTTTCCTCAGTGAAATATTTGAAACCAGGAGGCCATGAAAATTGTCACATTCTGTGTGTGTGTATGTTTTAGGGAAGACTCCAGGACTCGTCATTGTAAACTAAGGTTAAAAAGAGAAAACATAAGATGCAAAAATCAATCTGTCTCTGTAAATAAGTAGATGGGCTCTACCTAAGCTTTGTAGCCATCTCGTTTGCACTAGACGAACTGTGACAAACGCACCCTTTAGCTACCCATCATTCATGTTATGAGTAAGTTTCAGCTTCTACCTATGCAGTGTATAACCTCAAGAAAGACAAGCTTTCCATTATAATGAAAAATGACCTTATTTATCACCGTTGTGATAGACTCAATTTTTAAGTTATTTATCATGACCACAAAAAAAGAGCAAGTGTATAAATCAATGAGATTTTAAGGAACTACATGTCATGAGTGCTAAATTGGAATTTAGCTGCTACAAGTCCTTCATTTTACAATTTGCAAAAATGAAAAATACCATTCATTCAACTGATATATTCAAATGAATCTAAGGTCTCAGGCTGAGGTACATCTGCCTTGCCTGCATCTCATCCCTCCCATATGAAGAGTCCCGCTGGGGTTCTCCCCCGTTCCAAATGGCTGCTACTGGAAAACATTCTTCTTTTTTCTTATTCCTCCTTCCTTTTCCATACATAGAAATATCTGGAATCCTAAGTATTTGTTGGTACCTTTTCTACCCCTTGAGTTGTGGGCCAAAAGCATCTTTTCAGATAGAAACAAGCACTCATAGAGTGCATCTTAGGCCATATCCTTCATCTGAATAAAATGTAGAAGTATAGAAATACATACTTTTCCCCCATCACATATCTGGAGACTCAACTCTTCAGGGTTTTAAAAAGGAAAAAGCAATAAAAAGGGGATTAAAGATCAAGAGAAAAATTGCATCACCTTTGGTATTTCTTTTTTTCCTCTCTTCAAACTGAAAGCACAGAAACATCTCAGAAAGAAACAGCAAAATTGGAGAAAAGCATAGAGGCAACTTTAGTCAACAGACATTTTTTTACTGTGTATATGCCAGGCAATGGCATATTGGCACTGGGGTTACAAGACTGGACAAAAATTAAGTCTAAGAAACACCATGGTATGTGTAGCCTAATAGAAAAGGTAGATATTCTTTCACTCTTCCCCAAAATATGCATGAGATGGAAACTATTGACTATTCTTAGGAAGAAAGGTAAGAGGTGTGATATTTGAGTGTAGAGGAAATTTAATGACTCAGTGAAGGATCTTATGGGGGAAAATGGTGCTGAAGTGCAATGTACAGCATGAGTGGAAATTGGTTAAATAAATCTAGGAAAAGAGAAAGTATAACAGGAAACTCTGTGACAAGAGGGAACATACTGAGTATAAGTAAAAGAAAGTGAAAATGAAAAGTTCATCTGATTGAAACTCAAATTGCCAAGGGCAGTCAGGGAGATAAGGCTGGAAAGATATAGCAAGAGAGATCCCATGGGGCCTTGAAGAACCTTTAAAGAATGTTGGTCTAAATGCACAAATGGAAAAGGAGCCATGGAGATGTGTTTAGTGTGAAGAGTGAACATGGTCTGTATTGGTTTCCCAGAAAATGTGTTTGGGGCAGAGTGGAGAACAGATTTGATGGGCATCATAACAGGGCAGAGAAACTAGCTAGGAGGCTATTACAGGAGTTGAGGAGAGAGATGACAGTGATTAGCTGGGAGGTGGAGAGATGTGACGGGTTATGTTAAGTAATAAAATGGTAAAGAGGGGCACCTGGGTGGCTCAGTCTGTGAAGCCTCCAACTGTTGATCACTGCCCAGACCATGATCTCATAGTCATGAGATTGAGCCCTGTGTCAGACTCCATACCAAGCATGGAGCCTGCGTGGGATTCTCTCTCTTCCTCTTTCTCTCTGCCTCTCCCTGCTCTCTTTTTTTTCCCCTCAAAATAAATAAATAAACATATAAAAAATAAAATAAAAAAGCAATGAGGCTAAAAGGAGGCAGTGTGGTAGCTGGAGAAGGAAGCTCTTTTGCCTAATTTAGCTTCTTTGGTTGTTTTAATGTGAGAGAATTGAACATGCTTAAAAGTTTTTAAGAAGGGTTCAGGTAAGAGAGAATAGGGATCTTAAAATATCAGAAAACAGTAGAGTGAGAGAGTGAGATTCTCTTTTTTAAAGGATTTTTTAAGTAATCTCTACATCCAACACGGGGTTTGAACCCACAACTCAAGATCAAGAGTCTCATGCTCCTTCACGTGAGTCAGCCAGATGCCCCAAGTGATATTCTTGAGAAAGCAGGAGGGGTGGAGGTGAATTCTCGGAGGGGAGGATGTTCCCTGACACTCTCACCCCTCCTTCACTTTTCTCCTCTTTGCTGGGCCCCCACCCCGAATTTAGAAGCCACAAGTGTTTCCAACCAGGAAGAAGTTACTGAAACAGCAGTTGTGGTAGCAAGATACAGCTCCAGAGCCAAAGCTATGCATTTTTTGAGGAAAAGTACAGAATATATTGTCCTATGAAAGACATTGTTTTAATAAATGGTAATTTAATAATTACCATTGTGATATGCAATTATCCTTTATAAAAATCCTGGGTTAAGTACTTGGTGTTGCGGTTACATTGGAAACTAGTCAGGTGTATCACCCACTTTCTTCTACTTGAAGGGGTGTCTTGGGTTCAGAGGGACTCTCAAACTCACAAAATATGATAGGTTTTATCCAACACCAAGTATACTTAGCTTTCATACAGGATATAGGACAAAAAAAAAAAACAACAACCCAACAGAGCACACACAGAACATCATAGTCACAAGCCTTGAACCTTCTGGCGACAGCTTTCAATGTCCCAACATTTTTACATGTGTGTGGTCACAGGAGCTGGCTGAATGTGTGCAGGTAACTTCAGAGAAGCAGAGAAGTGTATGTGACCAGCCAGCCAGGTACCCCCCTCAGGCATCCTGACTGCACTCCTCTGGGCAGCAGCATCTTATCAACAGCATTACTGTGACTTGTTTATAGCTGCTTCATTTAGTTTATCTTCCTTGGCCAGATTTTCACTTATTTGGGATCTGTAAAGGTAAACTTTGTTTCATTCTTTGAGATAATGTTGCAGTAAGATTCATCAAATTCTAAGTCCTGAGGCATCACTGAAGATAGAAGAAAAGCCTCAGAACTGTATTACTTCCCTTCTACTGCTGTTTTTATTACTATTAACTTATTGCCAAATCATCTGCTAAAGCAACTTGAGGCAATTTACTTACTTTGATTAGTTTTGCATTATTTATAGGTAATCATTAAAAGTTCTCGACAATATAATGCAGTCATATATTTTTCAACTGTCTTGAATAATTATGCAACAGCTTACATTTAAGAGAAATTGCTGAGCAATGGATTGGTTGTATATAAATTAAAATTTTTTCTTACAGATATTTTAGGAACTTGATATATCTCATTTCTGAGAGCAAAAATAATTCTATGAATTAGACATTTTCCAAGTAATTTTCTTGACATTAAAATAATTTTTCTAAAAAAACTCATGTTCTTACGTTATGACTATTTATTAATTTATTCGTTTATCACTTTATCTCAGCAAACAATTATAGAAGAGCTGCTATATACTGAGGCTAGGCAATAGCATGAGTCCTCAAGGAAATTTGATCTGCATACTATAAATCATGTTAAAATATCCTTTGCTTAATTCTTGTAGAGAAATGGATGGGAGGATTTCTTATGTATACTGTCTTAGTTAAAAGTATACAAATACTAATAGTAAGCCAGTGATCAAAACAACAACGAAGGTGTTATTTTTCCCATCTGAAAAGTCGAAGTAGGTAGTCCTGGGCTAATATGGCAGATTCATAACCACACTAAGGACCAGACTCACTTTGTACTAGTCACTCTGTTATTTTTAGCCTGTGGCTTTTGTCCTCATGCTCCTAGCCTCATGGTTGTAAGATTACTGCCTCTCCTCTTGCATCTTCATTCTCCAGAGAGAGAAGGGAATAAGTGAAGTAAAATGTTTGAAGGCATGTTTTAAATGTTTTCTCTCGGAGAGAGAGGGACGCAAAACTTGAGAGACTATTGAATGCTGAAAATGAACTGAGAGTTGAAGGGGAAGGGAGAGGGGGGAAAGAGGTGGTGGTGATGGAGGAGGGCCCTTGTGGGGAAGAGCACTGGGTGTTGTATGGAAACCAATTTGACAATAAACTATTTAAAAAATAAATAAATAAATAAATAAATGTTTTCTCTCTTTAATAAATCTTAGACAAACCCTGCCTCCTCAACTTTTGATTGCATCTCATTGGCTAAAACTGTGTCACCTGGTTGTATCTGTAAAAAAGTGTGAGAATCTGAACATACTGAGTATAGCTAGACCATTATGCTTAACAAAATTGGAGGTTGGTAAGGATATTAGGTAGGCAGCTCTACTTGCGCTTCATATTATGTTACTTTACTAGGTTTCCTTAACCACCAGATTTTGAGAAATTATTTTTGTTGTAAAGAAAAGAAGTTTAACATTGTTTTATACATCTATGTCAACCTTCTATGACCATAACTTAAAAAAATAGAAATATGGAAATTTAGAACTTAAGTTTTGATGCTTTGTGTGAAGAGAAACCTATTTTAAGTTATCTTATAGGAGACTTAGAAGCTTAGTTAAATTCTATAAATTTGTCTCTTTTATTTAGATTTCCTTTAGAAGGTTTGACACTGGAGAACTTTGACTAAGAACACATCACCATGGCAAAACATAATGTTAACATGTACTAACCGATTTCAGTTTGGGAGATTTATTTACGATGGTGTATAGTTGTCTTCTTTTCATTGAAATGTGGAATAAAATGATTAGCAGTGACTTTTGCAACAGGTTTATATTTAAAATCACACTTACACCCAGAGATTCATTACCAATCAATATTTACATAATATTTCCATTTATTCCTATGAAATTAAACTTCTAAAAGCTTATGACCATTTTTATGACTTTCTATTGCTTAGATAATGTTGGTGCATGTACCAGGAATTGTGAATCTTGAAAGCTTATAGGCTTAGAGTAGTGATAAAATTTCAAAGTAGCAATAGATTTCACAAGTGCATTTATTAAGAAAGTATACATCCACATTTTTTATATTTATAACAGACACAAGTTAATACATACATAAGAACAAACCTCTTTGTTGCCCCAGTTTTTAATAATATTTACAAGCTCTAAAAAGAACTGGTATTATGCATTGCAATGAGCTTAGATCTGTTTAAAATTGCTATTCCCTACAATATATTTCCAAAAATGTTGCCTTTGTGTTGGGATGTATATCTAAATTACTGATAACTCCCCCTGGTGAAGGAAAACATAATAATTTCAAATTACCTCTCAACAAGAATACTAAGTTTTGGAGGAAATCAGAGAGATAGGATGTTAACATTTCCTAAAATGTGAAGAAAGTTTGGCGAATGGCGGTAGCAGAAGATAGGGTTTAAAAAATCAACTGAATAAAATTGAAAATTTAATTGGCTTTATTCAAGTATTCATGAGTTGGGTAGCATCCTATCTAGCAAATAAAAAAGAACTCTAAGGAACTATACGAAATGGAAAGCTTTTAGAGAGAGAAAGAGAGTAGAGGGAGGGATGAGAAAGTCAAAAACAAAAGAAAATATTGTTTCCAACAATGCCATCTTCCCTTTTTTTGGAAGGCAGGAGATAATCAGGGATCAGGCTAATTACTTCACTAATTCTGGCCAAGAAATTCCAGACTGACTGGTTAAAGGTCATATTCCTGGGCAAGGCTGAGACTGAAGTAAGGTTGCTATTAAGTTTTGGTTTGCTGGCATTGGGTTTAGCATGAGTGACTCCGTTTTGGATCTGTTGTTTCTTTAACAGTAGGGGAATCAACATATCTTTTAGATCTAAAGTGACCTCTCTACAGACAGGTGGGAATAACATTCAATGCATTCAGAGCAAGGAATGCAGTGTGTCTACTCTCATAGAAGAATAAATTTTACCTTCAGGTAACATTGAAATGAGTTTTGCATCTTCCACTTTCTAGTTATATAACTGTGGGAATTTATTTAATCTCTCTTGGGCTCCGTTTCATTACAAAATTGGTGTGAGGATTAAATATGGAATGCCCTAATACAATGACTGCCACCTCCCAGGCATTATTGACATTAACTGCAGGGATTCATTTAGTCACTTAGCTCTAAATAGTATCTGTATGCTGATATTTCCCCCAATGCTTACCTCTATCTTGAAACTGTCTGCTGAACTTCATATTATTACCTCCAACTGTCTACTCAACATGTCTACTTGGATGAGCACTTCAAATTTATTATGTCCACAACTGAATTTCTGATCTAACATTCTTGTTCAATGTATCCCAACATGAGCAATAGTGAATATATCCTTCTATTTGCTCTAACTGAAAATTTTGGTGTGATTCATCCTTGACTCCTTTTCTCTTTCATATCCCCAAATTAATTACTTATTAAATTAATTACTTATTGCCTTCAAATTATATCCAATATAATGTCATTTCTCAATAACTCTGCTACTATTTCTATGGGCAAAACACTATTATCTTTAACCAGGTTATGATAATGACCTTCTAATTAATGCACTTCTGGATTTTGTTACTCCTACTCTACACCAACATCTCTGTTTGACCAGCAGAGAATGGAATCACCATAGCTCTGTTCAAAATGCTTCACTGTTTTTTCATGTCACTTCAGAGTAAAAGCAAAACATCCCAAAATGTTCTGGATGCTTTGACTTTCCCCTGAAATTTTCCTTTCTCTATATCTCCTTACCTTCAGGCCACCTGTGCTCCAGAACTGCTTGCTCGTCCTGAGCAGGGCAAGTGCACGAGCACATTCACATGCATACACAGGGTTTTTACTTTTTCTGGTCCACAATATCCTATACCCACGAGGCATGGATTGTTCTTCTTTCAAATGCCAGCATGGTCTGTTCCTTCACCTCTGTTAGGTCAAAGGTCATCTCAGTGAGGCCCTCCAGGACTATTTAAATATCTATTCCTCTCCTCTCCCTTTCTCCATGTCCCTTTTGCTATTCATCTTGATACAACTTATTATGTGACCTAAGATAGATTTACTTATGTACTTAATTATAGGCCTGGTGCATGGTAGTCACACATAAATGCTCATTACATGAATAAATGTGTCAATAGAAGCAATTAAAAGTAAATTTAAGTTTAGTCCCCTCTCAACCTATTTCATCTGAGTAGAGCCATCATTTCTCTTTTCTGTGCTCAACTTTAGAAGATAGTGGCAACTTTAGAAGATAGTGGTAATAAAACTATAAAGTAAGTGTTTTAATTTTTAAACTAAATTAAATGGCTTGTTAAATCCTATCCATTAAAAAGGAACATAAATTACTCTCTTTATATACAATATATACGTATATTGATGAAAATTTAAATGTTATGATATTTAACTCTAGTTATATGTAGTGCATATTTAGCCTTTTGTGTGCCTGTGTGCATAAAATGCAGTCATATGTTTTGAAAAATTGTATTTCTTTTCTTGAGTTACTAATATTAAGTATCATATATTTGACCAGCAATCTGTGTCTAAGAGTCTCAAAAGGAAATAATCTTTCTCTAAATGACCATCAATATCTAATTGGTTAAACAGAATAGATTTATATCTTCAAAAATAGGTAAATTTGAACATGTTGTCAAGAAAATAAGTTCATATATATATGTATATTGAAATCAGTGAAAACATGTAGAACAAATATTAGCTCATATGACAGAAGAAACTATAGCCTGTGTGTTAGTAGTGGCTTTCTCTATGTGCTGAGTGACAAACTGCTCACAATCTTATCAGAATAATAAGCCTGTGCTTTAAAAAGTTAAATATTTTTCTGATGCCACTTATTATTTTAAATCTGAGTATTGTTTCTTTGTTTTTCTTTAATTTCTAAAGATTCAAAAGTCTAACATTATAGAAAATTTATGACCCATTTTATACAAACTTTGTCATTCATATCTCACACCACTGGGAAAGGTCAGTTCGGGTTGTTTTGGAGAAGAGAGCAGGACTTCTACACATAAGTGGGCATACACTGTTGGTTGACTGACTCCACTCCCTTCCACAATTTCCCTTTTTCCTACTCATTTTTCAATAGTTGTGTAAGACATGGCCATACGACCCAGCTCTTGTTGATTAGGTAAAAGCAAAGTCTTTGGCTTCCATGAGGCTTTTGTGAGAAGACAAAATCAACTGGCTTTTTCACTTACTTGTTTTTTCTTTCTACTTTTTACTTTCTGGGATATAGATAATGGCACCCCCTCCCCCCATTCCGTGTAATTTAGATTCAGCTACTCTGATGCTCTCATGTAAAGTGGAAATTTGGTTTTAAATAGAACAAGAGAGATGAGAAGCAGTTGTGCTTGAAGAGTATGGGACTCTGTATGGTAATCGAGAAGGTACAAGACATTTTTTAAGTCATCACTTGCCTCCCTTTCCTTGGATTGAAGCTAAACAGAAGTGTTACTGGAAAAGGCAATGGTAGCTTCCTGATTCCTCTCATTTTTGGCAAAGATAGTAGCCTACACTCTGCCTGATGATAGTTGAATAAGTTATGACATAATACCTAAGTCAGGGCCCCATAAAAAGACAGAAATCACACCATCATTAGATCAGGAACAATTTAATATAAAGAATTCCTAATTGTAACAGGGTATTGTAGTAATGGTGATTGCCTAATAAGGAGTTATCAAATACCTAAAGAATTCAGGGATATACAAGGCATAGTCACAACACTTAGAGCTAACACAGGCCACCCAAGAAAAGAACCAGTCTAAAAAAAAAAAGGCCTTCAGGGGTTAAGATCCAGGCCTCATTGTGAGGGTGTAGTCATAGTTCACTGGATGGAGTTTATTAAATTGCCATGCTAGCCAGACTTGGTGGTAATGCATTCTCTGGGTTTCCTTAGAAACTACTGATGGAGGTAAGGGGTGCCATGTGCGGCTGCCTAGTGTCACTGCAGAGGCTGCTCATGCTTCGGGGATCTGGCCCTGCAGAGACCCACTACACCACAGGGATTTGTTAAGAAGAGCACCCTGGAGCCAAGATGAAAAGCCCTGACTCTTGCAATGTATCTCCAGCAACCTCTACTGACAAAGCCAAATTAGCATCAGGCCAGTTGGTAAAGGAGAATTTTAGAGTCCAGCTCTGTTATCACAGAATAGTCAATGTAATGTTCATTTGGGACTGGGAGGCCATAAATCAATCACTAGCACATACAGGCACCTGAATTCTGATAACCACAAACTCAGAGCCTTGGCACATTAGTTCACAGGCTTACAATGTTCTGACCCAAATATGTGTGAAAAATCTGCTTCTTTACTCTTCATGTTCCATTTAGGAGTCACATCCTCATTAAGAAACTACGTATTTTTTTGTAAGTTGAACTGTTTCATTTCAAAATTCATATGTTGAAGTTTGACTTTCCACTACCTCAATGTGAACTTTGGAAACAGAGGCTTTATAGAAGTAATCAAATTAAAATGAGGCCACTAAGAATGGCCCCTCATCCAATATTACTAGTGTTCTTATAAAAAAAGGAAGCTTTAGACACAGAGACATACATAGAAGGAAGATATGAGAGACAGAAAATGGACATATATCAGCCAAGAGAGGCCTAGGTAGATAATTCCCTCACAGCCCTCAGAAGGGACCAATCTTTAGAATACCTTGATTGCAGATTTGTAGGTTTCAGAATTGCGAGACAATATATTTCTGTTGTTTAGGCTACGGGTTTGTGATACTTTGTTATGCAAGTCTTCTCCAGAACTCTTCTTCCCAACCCCACTTTTTGTTATGGCAACAATCTCAGATTCAAGTTCTACTCTCTTTTATTCAAACCAATTGCATGTGTGATTGTGCTCTTCAATGCAGTTCGTGAGACAGCTCCTTGGAACACTTGTGAATTAAGGAGACCTAAGAAAACCTGTACAGACATTCTGATTCAGAGAAAACTGTATACCCACATCAGTCACTGCTATATAGCATTTCCAATATCCATTTGGGCACATGTAGTCAATTCCTTGATTATGACTCAATCTCAGTCTCTAGAGTTGTCCTCTGGCACCTCTTGGCTATATCCCTTGGGCCTCATTATTTTTCCATAATAAGTGGCTGGTGTGTATAGATGAGGAAATTTCGCAGCCTGTCTCTTGCCTATAGTAGCTTAGAAGGCCAAAGGCCTTTGTCAATTTGTTGTCACTATTGTTGTCATTGCTGTTAAGTAATATGGAAACTTTTTCTAAGAATGTAACAAATTTGTGGAGGACAAAAGTCTTCATTTTTTGTCTGTATGAAATGTTCCATTGGTCATCACTGTATGAGTACTGAGTATAATGACTCCATCTTGCTCATGCCCACCCAATGACCTTCTTTTAGGCTGCTTGTTCCAGCCCCATGGAGGTTCATGTATGGCCTTACCAGAGTTTGGGAAGGTTTGTTCTGTCTTCCCTAAACTGGTGCACAAAAGGTGCTTTAGATAACTAACAAATAGGACTATCACACAGGTGGCACCGCTTTAGATAACTAAGATATGGAACTGGTGAGCAGGTGGTACTATTTTAGATAATTTGTAATATGTCCTTTTAATTTCAACTTGAAATCATTCTTCTTAACATGCAAGGTTTTATAATTTATCAATTGTAATCCACTGTGTTAGGCAAAATTCACTCCATAAATATCTTTGAGGTAGGCCTTTCTCTATCTTGGGCAGAGCAATTGTATCCTGTTGCAGTAAAACAAATGAGCTACAGATGTAGTGGCTTAAAATTTGCAAAGATAGAATTGTGAAGATCAGAAATATAAAATGGGTTGACAGAGCCATGTTCCTTCTGGAAACTCTAGGGGATCATTCTCTGCCTTGCTTTTTCTAGAGGATGTTTACAGTCCTTTCTTTGTGGCCCCAGAACAAGGCAACCTTTGCTTCCTTTTCTATATTTCTCTAAATCTCCTCTCTTCTTTTTCCCATATAAGAACTCTCATGATATCACTGGGCTCACCCAAGTAATACAGAATGATTTCCCCATCTCAAGATCTATATGTTAATCAAATCTAGAAAATCTTTTTTGTCCTTTAGGTCGCATATCCACAAGCCTCCTGTGAGGCTCTTGAGGGAAAATTCCCCTTAGAAGCTCTACCCTGTGATGGAGGGAATCTGTGGCAAGTGCTTTAAAACTCTCTGAGATTGAACTTCAGGTGATTATGACGTGTCAACATAGGTTCATCAAATATCAATTCTATACCCAGAATTTCTGAATTAAAGTCCTCTGAGGAAGGGGAAAATATGTGCTGGAACTTTCCTTCCTCAACCCTAGGAAGGCGAGAATATTAATTTCTCAACAGAAGACCAGCTTTACCCTTTGAAACATTGCTTTCACCAAGCTTTGGCCAAACATAAACTGTGAATAAAGCAAATAGATGCAAACAAAAATGATGGGTGAAGTCCTTTAAAGCAATTTCTTCAGGGTCAGTTCAGTCAGGGCTTACCAGGCATCTGGAAAGCATCCCAATTTAGGCCTTTTGTAGACTGTTGAGAGAAATGACAGATTGGATCAAAACAGGAAGTGCAGTGAAGAGAAAAGCAGGTGGTGGAGGGGCAAATTGGAGGAGCAGGATCTAAAGAAATTTCCAAGTTTCCATACTATGGATATATATGTAATACAAATGGATATTAAATCTATGTGTATAATGTTAAATACAAAGTTATTAGGCATTTTTTTACTTTATAGTAGTTTGTCTATATTCATCTTTCAACTCTACACGTTAAAGAAATTGCAAATGACCTTTGTTGAAGAACATTGTGAGGTCCGTAGCAGAGTGGATTGCGAGGTTATGGTTGTTGGATGAGGCTTATAAGTTCAGCGGGGGGGGGGTCCCAGTTGAATTGACTCTACTCTAGTGAATTTTCATTTTTTTTGGCAGGTTAGCCCAGACATGTTCCTATGGTGAATAGAGGTGTAAGAGCATACAAGCCCAGTCATTCAGGCATATTTCAAATGTCTACTTTTGCCAACATTTCATTCACTAAAACAGGCTGCAAGGCCTCTCTGAGAGTTCAGTTGCAGGGTTCTGTATTTTTATAAAATGAGGCACAATGAAAGTGGTGCTTCAATACAACCCATCTACACAGTTGCAAAAAATACCTCCAGACATTTTCTGTGGTCCCAAAGCTGATGATGTATCTGAAAATTTCAAAGGTTCTTAATATAACCGTCTATTTTCACAACACTTGAGGTAGACATATTCTGTTCACAAAGGATGACAATGCTGAGGCAGAAAAATAATCTAACTGGGCTCAGTGAGCTTGGACTCAAAACTAAGTCAAGCAAAGCTCTTAATCTTGTTACAAAAGCAGGGAACTAGGGAAGTGGGAATTACTCCTGATTGGATATAAGCACAATAGTAATTCTAGAAACATCAATAGTTTGGGACTCAGGTTGATAATAGAGGCCAGTATTAGAATAGCTGACCATCAAGTGTTGGCTGAATTGAAAAGATGATTGAGTATCTCAAAGTAACTGCTCCTATTTGATTTTCTTAAATGTCTGAATTCTGAAGTGTCAGTCCATTTAAAATACCTAATATTTTACTCTTTCCAGTATAGAGTGAATTAAAAAATAAAACATGGTTGACTAAAGTTTCACTTCACTGCTCAAGGATTTTCCCGCACCCATCAAAAATGGCTAAAGAATTTTGCTGAGTTCTCCTACCTTAACTAAAGAAATCTTTCAATGCAGTCTCCAAATGTGACTGTAGAAAACAGTTTTAGATTGCACAAAGGTGCTAGTAGAAAGGGAGAATTTCTCATTTAAAGTATTTAGAGTATACAGAAATTTGAAGGCTTTGGGGCAGTAAAAAAAAAAAGTGGGGCAGAAAAGATTAAAACAGTGTTATACTGAGGAGCTCTGTACAATTAATAGATCAATAGAAATACATGTGTGGCTGACCTTCACAGGCTCAGCACTGAATATCATTTGCCTAAAAAGGCCAACCATATTGACCAAAAGGCCAAAAAAAAAAAAGTAATAAATCCCATTGTGCTCTGTATATAATACACTGCTTATCACACACACACAAACCCACAGACACAATGTTTTAAAGAGATGAATGAAATTCTTCTCTAGGGCATTGAAACAAAAGTAAAGTGTACCTAGGACTCAACACATTATTAGAAGAAACAGATAAATATCAGAAATCATATATATGCTAACTTCAGTTTGAATACCCATTCTAGTACTGTTTAGAATTATATTTAGTAGTCAATATATTCAGTGGTAAATCTGATTTTTGAAATTCTAAAAAGTAAACCAATTATCATTTGAAGAGCACACATTTTCACTTCAATGCTAGCAATTAGCCCTATAGTCATCTTACAGGCATCCTAGGAAAGAAATTAAGTATTTTCTGACTTCAAGCATAAAATACATGGCCAGCTTTAACCTTCCAATATAATTTTCTTGTCAACATCAACCCAGCTGTCAGTGATTATTCTTGATCTTCAGGCTGTCTGAAGCAAGATGAGCGGGAAACTCAATCTATTCTTCAATATTAACCTAATCATAGCTAACCAAGAGGCAAGAAATTTTCTATCCCTTCAAGCTTCTTGTCTGCTGAAATGATCTTATATCAGAGATATCTCTTGATCTTGAGATTTCAGTTCTCTAAATCAGAAAACCTAACATTTTTCACTTGGAGGACCCACCAATTAAGTCAATGTCTCCCTATTTTGACAGACATGTGTAGGGAATTGGCTACATTGGTAAAATGTTGTAGCATCAAATACCTTAAGTTTAATTTTTGTTCTCTTCAAACTTCAGAATTTACCTAATCTTTGTTAATTAAAAATAAAGGCTGTTTCCTCCATGATTAAAGTTATTTTGAATTGAATGCTATCTATAGTATAGGTTTGTTTCTCAATAAATGAAGGGGTTGCCTCCTGGGAGGCACACACACACACACACACACACACACACACACACACACACACACACAGCTATGTCTGGAGACATTTTCTGTCATAATTAGGAATGATGTAATACAGACATGTTGTGGTTAGAGGCCATGAACATTGCTAAACAACCTATAAGGCACAGGACAGAATTATCTGTTACAATTGTTAATAGTGACCAAGTTGAGCAACTCTGATATAAACAAAAGAAAAATATTGCTGACCTCAATTTCTCCAATCCTTAGGTAGAATGGAGCCTAAGGCTAAATTATACATTTGGGAAAAAGGATTGATTGTGTCTTAGAACTACAGAAGAGTCTAGAAAATACTGAATAGAAATGTTGGGGTCAGTACAATAATCCATTTAAGGGAAGATAGAGTAGCACATCTACTCATTTATTTACCACTTATCATGTATCTGAAGCACATAATAGGGTTCAGAGTGATGGGGGCGGGTGGAGTAGATACAAGGAGAATCAGCCAGGCACTCCGCCTACCAATCCAGTGTCAATAGCTTGTGGTTGATTTTGGAGGGAAGGATGAAGAAAAAGAAAAAAATAAAATGCCTCTTCCTTTCATTGATTTTTTGAGTTGTGCAAATGCTAATAATAAATAAATGTGATAAAATCCATGAAAACAGAGGGATGTGGATGGGGAAAAGTAATGGCAGGAAAAATTATAACAACTATGAGAAAACTGTGCTGTATTTAGTAGATCACATATGTAACCTTACTTCATTTTCCTAACAATGTTATTTGGAAATGGGGAAATAAGTCAAGAGAAGTTCTGTAATTCATCCAGACAGGCAGCCAGGACTTAGATTGGTAGACATTGGTCTCAAAGATCCTTTCCTCCAATCTCAAACCACCCAGGTCTCTTTTATATTCAGATTACTTAGCCAAAGCTCTACTTCCTCCCACCTCCTCCTCCATTACTTGGATAATGCCTATTTATTCTTCATGCCTCCACTTAGAGGACTCTTTTCTATAAGCCATTTCTGCAAGTCTGAATAAAGCACATTTCCAGTGTGCTTCCTAAACTTCTCTAACTATGGCCCACATCTCTGATGTCCTGAATGGCTCATGTCCACTCACTCTTCTAGAATATAAGCCTCTTGGCTCTCTTATTCAAACTCTCAGTAATTGGGATAGTACATGGGATATAATACATGCTACTGTGAGACTAAATGCATGAGCTCTCCCCAGGTATTTTAAAGTGTATAGAAAAATGTAAGATTTAATAGATGGAGGCAGAGATGGGAGGAAAGAGACCACGTTATGGAGCCAAGAAAGCCTTTATTGGGATCTGCAATTTCCGGGCGAGGTCCCATGGCCCGAGGAGTGGAGAGTCGGGGATATCTCGCCTGATAGGCAATGGGCGGGGGTTTTTAAGGGTGAGGGGCTTCAGGTTTGGTCTTGGGGGGCTGATTACCAAGTAAGGGCATTTTAGGGTCAGGGCGGGACAGGATAGGTTGCCTGGCTCATCGGGCTGGGGGAAAACTGGAGCTTCATGATTGGCTGCTTCCAAATGGGGAAAGACATCCCAGGTCTGCAGGTGAAGGACAAGGAGGTCGTCTGTGCACATGTTATCCTCCAGCCCCCAGAGAAATGGCCACTCGGTCGCCACCTTAAGGTGACTCTAGCAAGAAATACTTTACAAAGATGTACGTATGGGAAAAAAACAAAGCAATCTTGCTCATAAAGCCATTGCTCTTCTTTACCTAGATATCCTAAAAAAGAATTGAGATCTTCCATCTCTACCTTAATTGACAGGATCCTTTATCTTCTCTAACCATCAGTGAGGTTAAGCTTGAATTCTGGAGAATATCCTATGGGATTCGTAAGAAAGGCAATCACAAATCCCTTCAAAAGCTTAGTTATAAGTCCAGATCTGTTTTCCTGTCTTGGTGCTTTAGAAGGTACCCAAAAGAACATTCAAGAACTCTACTCTTTACCTTCTACTCTAAAGCCTACACTAAAAACAAAAATATTTTCATTCACTCTCACTTTAACTGATACAAAGGAAGCAAAAACCTTTCCATCCTGGTAGAGTGTTCACAAATTATTATCTAAGATGTAAGATAGTGGAAGAGCAGAGTGTTTTTAAAAAGTTAATATTTCTTTCCCAATAGAGTTGCCCCTGGATATCTATCTGTTTTGCAAAGGAAATGAAAATTACCTGAATTACCTGTCACCTAGGAGATGCATGACTCACTAGCTAACCAAGTTTTTGTTGAGGTGCACCACTACATCCTGAGAATTCCCAAAATAAATTGCAAATAAAAGTCAAAAAGTCTCTGAACTGTAATTTGATGTTTTGGGTCCCTAGAACTGTGCTTGACTTTTGTAGAGTGTTCTATCTGTAAAAAGAAGACAGCCTAAACAAGTGGCTCAGGGGATATAGCTTGAACTTTAAGCTTCTCAAGGGGAAAATTATTCCCAAGATTTAAGTAAGTCAACTTATTTATACTTGCGACCTAACGTTTTCTTGAGTCTTAAAGTTAGTATATTTAAATGCCATTTAATATGAAACAAATGAAACCTACAACTTGTTTTTAGCCTGACAGTTTTTGATACAAAAACACGACTTAATTATTCTCAGTGGATGGCATGTCATTTATTTGGAATTTCTTGACTTGAGTACCATTATAAGACAGTTTTATTTTATGATATCTTGTGATTCTAATATAGAATTTGTATAAAGCAAATTTGAAAGCAGTCCTCCAAATGGCAAATATATATGAAAAGAAGATATCAAGGGCAAATGTTTCCCAAAAATCATACCACTGCAATAATTCTCATCTAATGACTCTTAAGAAATGCAATGATCTCATATTTGTTTTATTGTTAAAACTGCGGAGGTGGTTTAACCAGTGTTTTCACATCGTGTGTGCTTTGTTAGATGTTAAAACAGTTTTTTTAAGTGGCATAATTAAAATAGAATGGTAGGTGCCCTGGGGAGACATTCACAGTTCTGTTTAAATATAAGTGAAATTTCACAGATGTTAGCCAAAATTTCTAAATGTATGCTTGCTTCTGAAGTCCTATTTAAAAAGAGATTTTCAAAGTATTCTCTCAAGACCTTTTCAGTGATTCTGTTTCATTTAATTGGTTTCTTCATTAGAAAGAAAAACATTATTCATTTTAATAAAGTAAAAATACTGATTATTTAGGACTATATTTCCTAAATGTGCATAGCAAAGGTGAATTCTAAAAGTTTCTCCACCCCCTTCAAGTGTCCAGGATTATATTAATCATAATCCCTGGTTCAAAACACAATCATTTTTGGTCTATGCATGGATAATCATCCTTGCTTATCTACCTTTTCATAATGGAATGAGCACCTGCAAACTCACCATGCGAAACAAGGTCAGGATCTCCAGATTATCCTACATTTAAGCATTTGTCATCCCTGCCTCATCTCCCTGCCTCTCTCCACCAGAGAGACCCATTCTCTTGTGACCTGTATTCATCATTTCATGGATTTTGTGTTGTTGTTGTTGGTATTCCACTTGTATCAATTAATATTTATTGCTTTTGACTAAAAGACATAAGATTAGCTGTAGATTGTTATTCTTTCTTAAACTTCTAAGCTTTCAATTTATAAATGACTAATATTACAAAATCCTGCCGCTAACTCACCTGTCTACAACATGGATCCTTAGAACTTATGTTATTACTGATCATTAGATTTACAGTTGTGTTTACTAATACTAATGATGGTTACCTGATTTCATGGTCCCGGGTGTAGAGTATGTGTAAATAAAATAAGAAGGTGATAAGTCTTTGTCAGTTGAGTGCTGGACTCTTGATTTCAGCTCAGGTTGTGATCCCAGGTTGATAGGATCCAGCCTTGTGTCAGGTTCCACTCTGTGTGTGGACCCTGCTTAGAATTCTCTCTGCCCCTCTCCCCTTCTCTACCTCTCTTAAAAAAAATAAATGAAGATTAGTCAGATATGCTTAGAGTCTAATCTTACTTATTAATAGGCAAATATTCAACTTTGAAATTATCCAGATCCAGCCATTTTCAAAACTCATTTTTTCTCAACCATTTAAGATAGTAATATTCTATCTTTTCAGTGACTCTTGATTTGCCTTCTATATAAAGAGATCTCAAAAGCTATGGAATTTTAAGAAATTATTTGGGCCCTAAATTAATAGTAGTTGAGGCAGAAGCTTAGAGAATATGGGGGGAAAGTGACAAGAGAATGCAGCCTCTTTTATAGCAATAAAAAAACTTATTGTTTTATAGTTTGATATTTTATTATTGTCTACCTTGAGTTATGTAACAATTTTTAGAATCCCTTGTAGAAGAAAATAAATGATCTAGTTCTTTATTCAAATGATTTTGCAGAAACTCAAGGTTTAAGGTCATCTGTGTATTATAGAACTTGGAATCATAAAATTTCATACCTGAAATATTTTATAATTTTTTAATGTTTATTATTGAGAGAGACAGAATGTAAGCAGGGAAGATAGAAAGAGAGGGAGACACAGAATCTGAAGCGGGCCCCAGGCTCGACGCCTAACCAAATAAGTCACCCAGGCACCCCTCATACCTGAAATATTTTAGATTTCTAGACATGCAGTACACTACAGAATAAATTCTCATTCATTACCCATTTGTTGGACAAGTATTAAGGTTAAGATTTGTCTTGTATATCTTTACAGATTTAAAAGAATTTCACAAGTATACATGACTTAAGTATCAATTCTGTTACCTAAGGAAACTTGATTTTGTTCTCAATAATTAACAACAACAACAAAACTCAATGTTTGACTGAAGGGCTGTAGACATACTGCCTTTCCCCTCCCCCAGATTTATTAATGTATCATTGACAAGTAAAATTGTTAGATACTGAAAGTGTACATTCTAGAGATTGGATCTGATGTATGTATATATTGTGAAAACATACCCCCATGTAATTAGCACATTTATCACCTCACATGTTTATCTTTGTTTTGGTTTGATTTGGTTTTTGTTTGGGGAGAACACTTAATTTTCTTAGCAAATTTCAGTTATACAACAGCATGTTATCCACTAGAGTAACCATTTTTTTATGTTACAACTTTAGGTCATATTCACTTTATAGTTGAATGTCTGTACCCTCGTGCCAACCTCCCCCTAGTTTCCCTCACCTCTAGCCCCTGGCAACTACTTTTATACTGTTTCTATAAATTTGACATTTTCTTTTTAATGATTCCATGTGTAAGTGATATCATGCAGTATATGTTTTTCTTTGGCTTGACTTAACATAATTAATGCCTTCAAGATCACAAGTGGCAAGATTTTACTCCTATAGCTGAATAATATTTTAGTGTGTGTGTGTGTGTGTGTGTGTGTGCACATGCATGTGTGTGTATGCTGCATCGATGGGCACTTAAGTTTGTTCTAGTTCTTGGCTATTGTGAATAATGCTGCAATGAACATGGAAATTCAGATACCTCCTTGATACCCTGTTATTTATTTCCTTTGGGTCTATACCCAGAAGTGGAATGGCTGGATAGTATGACAGTTCTATTCTTGGTTTTGGTTTTGGGGTTCTTTGCCTACATACAACCCCCAGTGCTCATCCCAAGGGCCTTCCTTAATTCCCATCATGCATTTTCCCTTCTCCCCCACTTCCCTTATCCACCCTCCATTTGCTCTCTGTATTTAATTGTCTCTTATAGTTTGCCTAAGTCCCTCTCTGTTTGTAGCCATATTTTCCCCTTCCCTTACCTCTTGGTCTTCTGTTAAGTTTCTCAAGTTCCACATAGGAGTGAAAACATATATTTGTCTTTCTCTGACTGACTTATGTCACTTAGCATAATAACTTCCAGTTCCATGCACGTTACTGCAAATGGCATGATTCCATTCATTCTCATTGCCAAGTGGTATTCTATTGCATATATGCAGCCATGGTGGAAAACAGTAGGGAGTCTTCTCAAAACAAAGAATAGCAATAGCACTATTTGTAGCTTTCGAGCCTCCTTACTGTTTTCCACCACAGCTGCACCAGTTTGCATTCTCACCAATAATGCAAAAGGGTTCCCCTTTCTAAACACCCTCCCCAACATTTGTTACTCTTGTCTTTTTGGTGCTAGCTGTTCTAACATGTTTGAACTGATATTTCATGGTTTGAATTTGATTTCCCCTGATGACTGATATTAAGTACTATTTCACTTACCTATTGGCCATTTATATGTCTTCTTTGGAGAAATAACTCTTCAGTTCCTCAGCCTTTTGTTTTAATTGGAGAAATCTACATTAGCTATAGAGTTTTGCGTTCTTTATATATTTTGGATATTTACTCTGTATCCTATATCTATCTGATTGGCAAATATTGCATCCCGTTCTATAGGTTGCATTTTTATTTTGTGGTTTTGTTTGCTGTGTAGAAGCTTTTCAGACTGATGTAGTCTCACTTGTTGGTTTTCTTTTTGGCCTTTGGTTTTAGTGTCCTTCCAAAGAATCATTGCCAAGACTCTGTCAAACAGCTTTCCCCTGTGTTTTCTCCTAGGGGTTTTATGGTTTTATGTCTTACATTCAAGTCTTTAATCCATTTAGAGTTGATTTTTGTATGTTGTATAAGATACTTTTGAACACTGACTAAGAGCAAAATATGGTTGGAATTTTATAGAGAAGAGAGAATTTGAGGTGATGGGGAGATGTAAAGGCTCTTCATCTTTCTTTGTCAATTCAAATAAATTTAGCTTAAGTCCAGGACTCCTTTCAATGTCTGAGGATTAGGTGACAGAGATGTTCACATTTCATTCCTGATACTATCAGGTTCTTGTTTCTGCTGATTTTTGCATTTCATCTGTTGCAGTTTTTCTTTTTTTTTCTGACCCAATATTGATCCCTCATAATACACCCCTTAGGCAAGGTTGTTTCCTGCTTTTAAGAGAACTTTAGTGAAGATTTGAATGTTTTGGCTTGGGATTAGAAAATTGAAGGGTAAGTGATTTTATTTTATTTTATTTTATTTTATTGTGTGTGAGAGAGAGAGTATGATCATAGGAGAGGAGGGGCAGAGAGAGAGGGAGACAAAATCTGAAGCAAGCTCCAGGCTCCAAACTGTCAGCACAAACCATGGGATCATGACCTGAGCCAAACTTGGACGCTTAACTGACTAAGCCACCCAGACACGCCAGAGAATAAGTGATTTTAAAATGGATAATGAACAGCTGCCATAATAAAGCCTCTATCATGCCCCCTCCGAGATAAAATGCTTGACTACTCCTCTCTTCCATATTGTCGCCAGACCCCTCCCCCACCTGTAGCTTCCTTTCTCACCCTCACTGTTGGTTCCTCTTGGTAGATTCTTATTCATTCATTATGCACAGTAATTTATCCTTCTGTTTCATACTTGCTTATCTAGTCCACTCCCTACATACTCTATATGGGCAAGGTTCTTTAAGAGGGTTTTTTTTTTTCCTATTAAAAAAGTCATCTTTCCTAACAAGTCTATGTCTCACTCATATTGTTCCTTTTATCTGTGATAATATGTCATTATTTCTTCAATAAATATTTTATTTTGGTGAATAATAAACCCATTATAATACTATGTTAAAATATGGGTTTGTCCTCTTAACTCTTTTCCCGATTGGCTCATAAGTTCTGCTTCTGTAAATTATTTTATCAAGGGGGTACTCAGAAATATGAACCCTGCTGCAGAGGGAATATTGTAGTTAAAAATAATTAAGAATGATTATTTCCAGGCTTTGGTATTTACATAATATGCTTTGGTTTTGTTTTTTACAAAAAACTATATTCTAATTTGCTTTTATATTTTCAGATTCTTAGGTAACCCTAGGCATGACATTAATGCAGATGTAGAATGCAAGAGGTGAACAGTATTTCTGTTAACTTCATTTTGTGCCCTTCTCTTTAGAATCCGTGGTAAATTACCCAGAGAGACTTTGTTACTTTACTTCTTATTAACTTCCCTTTTGAAAAAAAGGAAAAAAAGAGATTGTAAGATCCAGGTTTCAGCTAGGGCTTATGACTTTCTGGGTAATTGCTTTTTTCCTAAGTGATGGGAAATATATTGACCATACTTTGTGCTCTAGGGATTATTTCATTTCTTAATTACTCTTTTGATAAAATAGGAAGGAAAGGTGCAGCTAAGCCATGAAAAGTTGAAGCCGCTATCTGGAAGGCAGAAAGCTCAAAAGAGAACTAGTGCTTTTCCTTACCTGACAGGTTAGAACAGATCTCTTTCCACGTTAAGTACAGTGGTGAATGCTCCCAACACATCCATGGTGATCCTGTCTTTCACAGTATTTCTTCTGTTCATATTTACTATGGTAGGAGATCTGGTGCTGTGTGCTTACTTCATGGAATGATTTTTTTTTAATTAATGACCGCAAGTTTAAGTTGAAGCACTGTATTTTATTGCTATTTTTAAATGAGTAAAATATTGCTCTAAATCTCTATTGTAAAGCACTTAAGTGTTAATTGTTAAACATTTGTCAAATAACTGAATTTAATAAGTTTATTCTTTATACTAAGCAGCACTTTACTTGGGGATCTAATTGAATTTAGACTGTCTTCAACTTAATTGATAAATATTGTTACTTCAGTAGTTGCATGCCCCCTATTTCTGCTTCAAGCTTTTTATTTTGAAAAACTATTGCTTTTTCCCAATGTCTTATGAAGCTGCTGCCGTAAGGAATGTCCTTCATTGTAATGACACCTAACATTTAGTGGATACAGTAGTCCTTCTAATCCTTAGTTTCACTTCCTGCTGTCAACTGCAGTCCAGAAGATGATCCTCCTTCTTGGCAGATCGTCAGAAAGTCTGTATGGCCTAACTTTGTGTCACCATGTCTGTGTCACTCACCTCATTTCATCTCATCTGTAGGCATTTTACCATCTCATGTCATCACAAGAAAAAGCAGAAGTACAATAAAATAAGATATTTTGCAAAAGAGACCACAATCATATATCATATTACAGTATGTTATAATTGTTCTACTTCATTGTTCTTAATCTCTTACTGTACCTAATTTATAAATTAAACTACCATAGTGTGTATGTATAAGCAAAAACAGTATAAATAGGGTTTGTTACTACCTGCAGCTTCAGGTATCCATTGAGGGTCTTGGAATGTATTCTCTGCAGATAAGGGGGAATTACCATACTTTCTATGTACAGGCTCTGTAGTATGTCCTTTAACGTTATTTTTTAAGTTTATTTTGAGCCAAGCATGAGTGGGGGAGGAGTAGAGAAAGGGAGAGAGAATCCCAAGCAAGGCTTGAACTCATGACCCTGAGCAGAGATCAATAGTCAGATGCTTAACTAACTGAGCTACCCAAGTATCCCAAGTACCATGTTCTTCAAATGCACCTACTTCAAGTAATCTTCTTGACTTGTGAAGCAGTACCATCTACATTTCATTGTTGAGGAAAATGAGGAACAGTGAGGGCAAGTTACTTGACCAAGGTAACACAGCCACTAAGTATTGGAACAGGAGTTTGATTTGCAGGTTGACTGCTTCAGAGTCCACATTCCTTTTTTTAGCTTTATTTAAAGTCCAGTCAGTTAATATACAGTGTAATATTGGCTTCAGGCGTACAATATAGTGATTCAACACATAACACCCTCTGCTTATCACAACTAGCACACTCCTCATACCCCATTACCTATGTAAACCATCCATCTCCCCACTTCACCTCTGGTCATCATTAGTTCTCTATAGTTAGAGTCTGTTTCTTGGTTTCTCTCTCTCTCTTCATTTGTTCATTTATTTCTTAAATTCCACATATGAGTAAAATCACATGATTTCTGTCATTCTCAGATTTATATACTCTAACTCCACCATTAAATGACAGGATTCATTGTTTTTTACGGCTGAATAGCTTTTCATTTTGTGTGCATGTGTGTACAAACATACACAGCACCTCTTCTTTATCCCTTTCTCAGTCCATGGATGCTTGGCCAGTTGCCATAATTTAGCTCTTGCAGATTATGCTGCTATAAACAAACATCAGGATGCTTGTATCCTTTTGAATTAATATTTTTGTATTTTTTGCGTAAATACCTAGTAATGCAATTGTTGGCTTGTAGGGTAGTTCTTTGTTTAAATTTTTGTGGAATCTCCATACTGTTTTTCATAGTGGCTGTACCAGTTTGCATTCCCACTAAGACAGTAAGAGGGTTCCCCTTTGTCCACATAGTCACCAACATCTGCTGCTTCTTGTGTTGTTTTTAGCCAAGTGTGAGGAGATATCTCATTGCAGTTTTCATTTGCATTTCTCTGATAAGTGATGTTGAACATCTTTTTATGTGTCTGTTTGCCATCTGTATGTCTTCTTTGGAAAAGTGTCTATTTATGATTTCTGGCCATTTTTTAATTGGATGATTTGTTTTGGGAGTATAGAGTTTTATAAGTTCTTTATATATTTTGATATTAACCATTTATTGGATATGACATTTGAAAATATCTTCTCCCATTCCATCAATTGCCCTCTAGTTTTGTTGTTTCCTTCTCTGTGAAGAAGCTTTTTATTTTCATGTAGTCCCAAGAGTTTATTTTTAGTTTTACTTCCCTTGCTTCAGGAGATATATGTAGAAAGAATTTGTTATGGCCAATATCAGAGATCTTACTGACTGTGTGCTTTTCTAGGACTTCTGTGGTTTCAGAGCTCCAGGTCTTTAATTATTTTGAATTTATTTTTTATAATCTTCAAATCATTATGTTAAAGGAGACCTTTCATCTACGAAAGCACGGTGGCTGCCAGCTCTGATAGGTCAGGGTAAGATGAAAGTGATGAGGAATTATACTGTGGATAGTAACAAAAGGGGCTAACCTTGACTCTATCACTTTCCAGCCTGTGAGACTAGAGGATAATAGCATTTTCTCATGAGTTTGTCATGTAAAATGTGTAGTCCATTGCCTGGTGATCATTAATTGCCATTCAACATCTGCTTTTATTATAATGATGATTGTTTTGGGATATTTATAGTCATGTGTTCATGTTGTTAAAAACATAAAAAAAAAAACAACCTTAAAGATAAAATCAACTCCTGCCTCCATGACCATTTAAAGAAGATATTTGTGTGAAATATTCTCCGGTCTCATGAATGCAATTATTAGTTTTAATTATTTACTTGATCAAAGAGTGAAAAATAATGCATTTAATATTGAAACTTGTAAAAATGTGTTTATTCAACTTTTTATTTTCTTAATTTTATTTTTCTCCTCAACCCTCTACCCCAATAAGTTTCACACCTACAGAAAAGTTGAAAGAATATATAACACATGTATTTCCTTCATCCAACCTTAGTAACTTTGAACATTTTATAAATGAAGTTTCTCCTTACCTGTGTGTGTGTGTGTGTGTGTGTGTGTGTGTGCACGCACAGGTATGTGTGTATAGAATGTTTGGCTGAATTATTTCAAATTAAATTGCAGAGATAAATACACTTCATCCTCAAATTTTTCAGGTGGCATTTTTTAAGAACGAGGACTTTCTTATCCATAATCATATTAGCATCCTCTTATCCAGGAAATTGAATATCAGTGAAATAGAAATTACCTTGAATATGCAGTGCCTATTCAAGTTTCTGTAATTATCTCTGTAGTAATTTATAAGTGTTTTTTTCTTTTGAACAAAATACATTATGATTAAAGAATGATGCAACATCTGAACTTATTGAAAATATTAAAGATTATTAAAAACTTAATAGTTTATTGTGGTTTTCTATACGTATAGTAAATATAGAATGTAAATTGCCTTAGTCAATTTCACTGTTTTTCCTCTTCCTTTGTCTAAGAGATATATCTAGATTTTAGAGAATGACATACTGATGATTACCCTCTATAACTTTTTATATAAAAGTTCTTTGAGGGACGCCTGGGTGGCTCAGTCGGTTAAGTATCTGATGTTTGCTCAGGTCATGGTCTCAGGATTCCTAAGTTTGAGCCCCGCATTGGGCTATGTGTTGACAGCTCAGAGCCTGGAGCCTGCTTCAGATTCTGTGTCTCCTTCTTTTTGCCCCTCCCCTGCTCATGCTCTCTCTCTTTCTCTCTCAAAGATAAATAAATATTAAAATTTTTGTAAAATGTTATTTGAATGAAAATCTTTCTATTTAGAAAATTTCAATAAGCCATGAAAGAGAGAATGTACTAGAAGTCATCTCCAGGTACTGATTTCTCCATATTTAATGATTATCAACATATTATCAGTCTTACACATCTCCTGTTACAATTCTTTTTTTGTGAGTAACATTTTAAATAAATGTCCTATCACATCATTTTATTCATAGATACATCCATATAAATGCCTAACAGGATATATGTGTGTATATATATGTACACATACATAAACACATCTCAGAATGCTATTACCAATATCTAATATCCAAGCTCTAATCACTTTCCTGATTGCCTAAAGAAACATAGTTTTACAGTTATTTTTTTTCTCAAATCACCTTCAAACAAGGTCTACACATTGCATAAGTCTCTTTCTATTTACATGTTTATTTTATTTACTTGAAACTCTTTTTTGTCATTTAATTGTAGAGTATCCCATGATCTCTTTGCCTATAGACTTTCTATTGATGATGTTTAAACCATTCCTAATTCACCTGCATATTCTGTTCACTAGAATAACTAGAGGTTTGATTAGATTTAGGTTCTCATCTTACTTTTCCAGGAATACTTCAGGTACCTGATATTGCATCATACCAGGAGTTACACTGCATCTGGCTGTTCTACCTTCAGAGAAACTGTGATTGATCAGTGTGTTCAGGTTGTGTCAATTTGAGCCATTCTTTATAAGGATCCCCATTAACTTTTCACCTAATGGTTTTAGAATTAATTAATGATCACTGTCTAGCTCCATTATTTCATTAGGGGTTGCAGAATGGTGATTTTCTAAATGTAGCAATACTTGTGCATTTGTCAGCCTGACTTCTTCCTTGAGGAAGACCTTTTCCTCACCATTTCTTTGATTATATGAATACTTGAAGCCTATTTGTTTTGTTCAAAAAAGCCAGGGTAAATGATTCATCCACTTTATCAATTTGCAGAGTAATAGCTAATTGTCCTTATGTTACTTGCAATGATGAATTTCTCACATTTTTAACAGTTTTGGCTTTATAGGTTTAGTTGATATATTGGTAGAACAAGAAAACAATTCCCACTCTGTGTCCAGTATCAGGTTTGTTGGGGAATGGAGGTGGTCAGAGAATCCCTAGAAGCCAGGATATCCTCAGATTCTGTTATATTCTGAATCTCTTTCACTAGTTCCCATGCTTTCATATGGGCCAGAGAGGGAAAGATCTTGTTAACTCTTGGTCATAAACCCACTTACCTGCCAGACCCAGTAATTTTTTGGACTAAAAGAAGAGAATGATTTTGAGTTAAAAATGGAAGGCATTATGTCTGCTTTTCTACACCTATACTTTGGAAGATTATATTTCTTGAAGGTATCAATTATCTGCCTTCTTCATGTAAGCTGAAAGCTTATTTTTCATTTACCTGTGAAATAGACCCTGGTTACATTTAGGAGAAAAAATAATTTGAATCTCAAATCCTTGGAGATTCCTTCTTTATTAATATAACTTTATTTATAGAAACAATATGTTGAAAAATAGGCTTATTATGTATCATATTTAATTATGCAGAATATCTTGAATCATTTTGGGAGTAAGGATCACAATTAAAGAAGGGGATTTTTAATCCCAACTGAATAGGAAGATAATTTAAGATTGTATAATTTGATCATTCATATCTGTCTAAAAATATTCTCATTTCAAACATAATAGAATTAAAAATGTTTTGACCAAGCCAGAAATATGACCAGGAAAATAGTTTGATTTATTAGGAGACTTGGATTCTAATAGTGATAATGTTAGCTGTTAATTTCATGATCTTGAGGAAAATTTCAGTTTCTTTGCTGTTAAATTGAACAATAGAATAGGTGAAAACTTAGACCCTTTTTGTTTTTAAGTTTCCTGAGACTCATGTCTCTGAGTTTGAGCACTAAGGTTGAAAACTATGAAGACAAAAGAATTGGCATGACTATTACTCCACGTCCTATAAAAGAACCATCTTGGGGTATACTCTGTATTTAACCTCTACCAGAAAAACAATAGCAAAAATGTTTGCTATGAAATAGGAACTGTGTTGCTCCATATGAATGTAAAATAATATTTTCAGGTTGTGATGAGCATCTATGCTAATGTTCTATTTAGGCACTAAACACAAAAAATACTGAAAGACTTACTCTACTTTATAGTGATACTGGACACAGTTATACATAAAAGATGTTTTCCAAGAGAGCATAGTCACAAATACCTAAGAACTATAGAAATCAACCCAGAAATCACATAGAAAGCTTTGTTAATAGGACAAAAAAAATTAAAGCAACTAAGAATCCTCTAAGAGTCCCATCTTTAATTTTTTTGTTTTCACTCTTATTCTCCTATTAAACTTTTAAGGGTTTAATTATTTTTGCAAGCACTCTTGCTACCCATTTCTCTTTTTCTCTTTCTCCTTTGTGTAAACATTACCAAAATAGCCCCTAAAATTTATAAGAAAGATAAGAACTTTCTCTAGATCGTTTGCTTGAGAAACCAAAATTTTTCATTCCAACCCTGGAAGGCATATTTATGGTACCAGATTATATATCTTGATTAATTGTGTCTGAGTATAATTAAAATTTAAAAATATTTTAATGTTATTAATTTATTCCTAGAAACACAATGCTGTAATAAGTATTATACAACATTATTTGTCCTAAGTACATTATGCATTTCAAAAAAATAAAATGAATAAACCCGAACTGATCAGAACTAGAATATATATATAGATTCTAAAGTACATGGCACAAATTATTAACATTGTAAGTCACCTGAGGGATAAAAATCAACTTAGACACATTTTATAAAATGGATAAGACATGAACCAGATGCTAAATGACGGACCAATCTTCTTTTTATTTTTATTTTTTGAGAGAGAGAGAAAGAGTGCTCACATGTGCCTGTCTGCATGAGCAGGCGAGGGAAATTTCTGTATTTCTACTTAGACTTTGCAGACCGTAAGATCTGTATCATAGACTCCAGATTACTTCCTTCACTTCTGACCTCTACTCTCAACTGCTTGTTTCATAACTAGATCTGGATTTCAAACCTACTAGGCCCCACATAGAGTATTTTGGGCAAGTAAGTTTAATCAACTCAAAATGACATAAAACTCAAAATTAAAAGGTGGGATGGGGATCAGGTATAGTTAAATAAGATCTTTGGTCTGTTTTTCTTTTAGTACTTTGGTTGCCCTCTTGAATGCGGAATAGCTGCTAGAATATCAATTCTTGCTACCTTGTTCACAGCCAAAAAAAGACCTTGTTTTTCTCAAGTTTTTTAAATGGTATCTGGGAAGCTTCTATTTTATCTCTTCACCTTTGAAAACTTCTCATGAATGTTTCATTGACCTGAAGAAGGTCATGTGCCCATTTTGAACAAATTCCTAAGGTAAACGGAAAGAATGGCCTTGCTCAAAGGGCTTATTAGTTCACCTCTTCTGAAGCCACTACTATTGGAAGGGAGGTTATATAACTTTGATTAGTTTAGATTAATCGAGGCTAAGGCTATACATGGGATCAAATCCTTAAATCCTTCAGTTCCTACACAACAGAGGAGAGGTGAGTTAGAAATTGGTCATGCAAACTTCAAGATCAAGTACATCCTCCTCCTTGCCCCTAAACATATTCTTATATCCTGATTTTATATTGCATAATATACTGACTGGTGAGTGTACCAATCTTGAAAACTTGTATTCATCCTTGACTGTTATCTTTACTGAAGCTAGCATTAGATTCTCTAGAATGTATCTTAGAAACAGTTATTCATCCAACTTCCCCTCACCCCTGCCACCATCCTTTTTGTCTTTGTCATGGTCTGTGCACCATTAGCCTGTTTGACTTTAGCAGTGGCATCCTATATTACCTCTTCTGTGGGCTGTTGTGAGCTTTCCAAGGGGAGAGACTGCCTAATTTGTCTTTCTATTCCCAAATTCAGCGGCATTTTGTTCAGTCAAATATTTTAGTTCAGGACCTTCAAAATGTTTTCTTTAAATGAAGAAAGTCCAAAAATCATTTTATAATATTATTACAAAATATAGTTTTCTACTGTCCCCTGTGCTTAAGTCTCCCATATTGATGAAGAAATAATTGTTGTTGAAAAGTTTATAAATTATTTTATGGAGCATGGTCATAAGAAAATCAAGTAAATTTTGATATCTAAATGTTTTGGTTTCTTATGAAATATAATTGAAAAGACACCAGGATATCTGCAATAGAATATACATAAGAGGACTTAGGAAGTGGCATTTGAGGTATATATCTATGTATATTTTTCCTAAAAATTCATAAAACAGATTTTGCTTAAGTATTTAATTCTACAAATACAAACCCTAACTAGTTTCAATGAGAACTGCTTTGTATTACTCTTTGAACACAGCATGTGCAGCATGTCCTCAGAGAACATGAAGTCAGCTCAATGCACAACAACAAATATTCCCAGCTACAAATGATTACACCTGTGTTGGAGATTTCTTAACTTTGATTTTGATCTGAGACAGTATTGATTTCCAGTTCCTGCAGCCCCGCTCATGTGAGAGAATTAAAACAGACAGAAGAAGGCATTGTAAAGGTCTTCAAGAAGTACCTTATGAGGCCAGAGGACGGTGTTTTATTTCTTTTTCTTTGTTTGTCTGTTTTCGTTTTAATTCATATCTTAAATCAGCAACACAGACCAGACAGATTTGGGTGAGCAGCACTGTGTGGCAGTTAGAGGTAATCCTCCTGTCTGCATTGACAGGGATAAATTTTACATTAACCTAATTTATCTTGTCCCCCTTCTAGAGAATGCAATAAAACTTTTATTTAAATGGATTTATGACAATTTATTTTATCTAAATGTGTCTTTGCTTTTTGAAATGGCAGATTTAACTTTTTTTCAATGATGGTGCTCTATAGGAACAGGTTTGCCAAGAGATTCCTTCATACACTGCTAGCAAAGTTAAATTGATTGCAAAATACTTTTGAGGAAGCAATTTTATAATGAATAGGAAGAGTTTGCAATTATTTGCAGCATTTGGCCTATAAGAATTCCTATTATAGGAATCTAATCTATCTAATCTATTAAGAAAATATTCTTAAGCAAGAATTAGTGAATTTACTTTTAAAAAATCAAGACTTTTAAAAAATTCAATAGAATGCTGGAAATGAACTGAAGGTTGAAGGGGAAGGGGGAGGGGGGAAAAGAGGTGGTGGTGATGGAGGAGGGCCCTTGTGGGGAAGAGCCCTGGGTGTTGGATGGAAACCAATTTGACAATAAACTATTTTTTAAAAAATCAAGACAAAGTTGGTTTGATATTATGATTTGTAATAACAAACACATATTTGGGTATCCCAGAGCTTCTCAAATCCTTGTAATTTCCTAAGTGATGAAAGCAATAAAAGCGTCTTTTGTCATTTTAATGAGGTGAGTTTGGAGCCTCCCTGAGGGTGGGAGCACTGGTTCCCAGGAGAACTTTCAGTCCCCCAATCTCCCCACATAGTTTCTTGGAGGGAAAGGGGCTAAAGGTTGGTTTAGTTGCCAATGGCCAATGATTTGATCAATCATTCTTACATAATGAGGGCTCCTCAAATTTAAAAACCATAATAAATTTTAAAAAGCAAACAATAAATACAGGGTTAGGGGGCGCCTGGGTGGCTCAGGTCATGATTTGTGAGTTCGAGCCCCGTGTCGGGCTCTGTGCTGACAGCTAGCTCAGAGCCTGGAGCCTGTCTTCAGATTCTGTGTCTCCCTCTCTCTCTGCCCCTCCCCCTCTCATGCTCTGTCTCTCTGTCTCAAAAATAAATAAAACATTAAAAAAAATTTTAAATACAGGGTTAGGGGAGCCTCTGGGCTGGTGAACTTGGAGGGTGCTGAAAGAATGGTGCCTGGAGAAGGCCAGGAAACCCTGCACCCCTCCCCCATACCTTCCCCTATGAGCCTCTTCCATCTGTCCCTGAGTTGTGGCCTTTTCTAATAAACTGGTAATCTAATGAGGAAACAGATTACTTGAATTCTGGGAGGCACTCTAGCAAATTAATCTAACACAAGGCAGGGGTTGTGGGAACACACACAATATCTATGTATTTATGAAGATTCCAACTCATTGGTTATTCCGGGTTTTCATCATCCACTTAGTCTTTTGTAAGTAATTTTATGAATTCTTTACTTTATTTTAACTATGGTTTTTGTATATAACTTCATTATATCTCTTATTTTTCCTACAAATCTGTGAATGATCTCACCATTATAAACAAAACATTGTATAGATCAGTAATTGAAAAACAATCTAAATTTTTAATGAGTTATAAGAATAAGAAATGACTGTTTTGAACATTCATTAATCTCCTATCATGGGAGTCCAATTGGAGTGAATCTTACTAGGATAATGTAAAATGCATTTCTCCTAATATATTCACATTATATTAATGGCTGATAGAATTCCCTAGCAAAAATTCCTTCTCTTCTTTCTCACTGTCTTTTCTTCCTTTCCTCTCTTTTTTCTCTATCCCTTTCCCTCCCCCACTTGCATACATTTGCAATTTTAGTGATGTAAAAGTGGTTGTAAGAGTAACATTAATGCATTATGTATGTTGGCATAGGATAGTAAAAAGCCAACTGAGATTCCTTTTACTGTTGAAAGAAATAAAACTATTCTTAAAATCCCAATTATAAAAATAAGAACTTTAACTGCAGTATCTATTTTGCCAACAGTTTTGTTATATTTTGATAATCCAATACATAATTTTAGTTTATTTCCAACACTGCATTTTTCTTGAAGAAGGAATGCCAATTCCCAATCCATACTACAAATGCAGCAGTTTTGTCATGTTAAAGAAACCTGGAACAAAACTAACAACTCTGTATTCTGCTATATGTGATCAAGGAAAGCTTTGACTAAAGAATATCGCTGGAGACAAAGCTATTCTGGAATGGGTAAATAATATATTGGGACTCCTGAGTGACTCGGTTGTTTAAGCATCCAACTCTTGTTTTTGGCTCAGGTCATGTTCTCAGGGTTCTTGAGTTCAAGACCTGTGTCAAGTTCTGCCCTGACAGTAAGGACCCTGCTTAGGATCATCTCTCTGTCCCTCCCCTACTCACACTTTCTCTCTCACTTGCTCCCTCAAAAAGAAATCAACTAAAAAATTATATACACACACACACACATATGTACACACACACTATAATTGCTAGTGGTACTAGGGGAGCTTCACAAATATATTTCCAAAATGAGATAGTCTATGTGTTATCAACATATTCTGCCTCACATTTTAATTGGATTTTTGCCTGGCTTCCTTCAGCTTGTGAAATGTGTGTGTATTTGTCATAATCTTAAAATGGTATTTTTCCAACCTAAGCATAAGGAAGACAATAGAAAGTAGTAGCATTGAGGAGTTGATATCCAAAAGACCAATACAATTTGCTTAAAAACTCTATATTCTTATAGACATATATGAACAAGAAGAAACAATGAAATGCTATATTGTGTCTTTCCTTAACACAAATTAGGCACATATTTCCGATTCAATACTTGTCCAGATAATAAATAGTTGTCCCAAAAATAAATAAAATTCTTTCAAACTTGGTTCAAGCTGTTTAAGGATTGGATTTTCAAAAATAAGTTAAAGGTGATGTTTTTCCTAGATGACTTTGTAATCTCTTTTCTGCATTTATTTTGTCTTTAGTGATTCCACAGTGGAATAATAATCATGACTCTTTCCAAAGCAGATATTATGAAGAGCTATATGCATTTATTATCAATTATTTGGCATTTTCCCCCAGTGGATATTATTCATGGATATGCGAATTTTATTTTATGCAGTAGATATATGTTGCTGAAAAGTTATTTTTAAATATGTGGGTGAATCAAATCTTATTTTAAATGTGCCAAGGGAGTTTGTTATTATTAGGAGCCTTATGATAAACACTCCTTTAAAGTGAAATATTCTAATTTATTTTCTAAGTTCTGATTTTTTTCTATACCGTTATCTAAAATTAGGTGCAAATACACTGGATGAAACTTTGAAGAAGACGGTGTGTGGCACATGAAGGAGCAGAAGCTTGTTAAAAGTAAAGAGCCAGCTGGCTTCTCCCCACATGGCTCCACATTATTTTTGTGATGCTACCATATTCCAAAGCCTGACCTTGAAGTTTGCAGGCTCAGAAATTTGAACATGTCAGCATGATAAGACTATATCTCAGGAGCATTAAAAGTTAACAAAAACAGTTATATTAAATCAGGATACCAACTTAATTATAGCTATTCTTAAAATTTTTTAGTAGTTTTTGATTTATTTTGGAGACAGAGACCAAGTGGAGTGGGGACAGAGAAAGAGGGAGAACAGAATCCAAAACAGGCTTCAGGCTCTGAGCTGTCAGCATAGAACCCTATGCGGGGCTCAAACCCACAAGCCATGAGATCATGACCTGAGCCGAAATTGGACATTCAACCAACTGAGCCACTCAGGCACCCGTATAGCTATTGAAAAAGACTGCTTTCATATGAACTAAAATAGTTATGCAAACAAGAGAGAAACATTCTTTCCTTGAAGGTGGAGGTCGCTGTATGGGAATACAAATAATTTCCTGAAGTTATTTTGGGGTTATGGGGTTCAGAATAAAGAGATTAAGTAAGGGATACCATATGCTGTTAGTTTACAACCTTGGGTACTCCCCAAGTGTAATCTGAAACTGGTCCTCAGAGGCCAGGGAGCAAATGATGAAAGAGTCCCACCATTCCAGACTGGGAGGTTGTATGTTTAACAACCAGGAGGTTTTATAGATGAGCCTTGTCCTGGGCAGCTGCAAAATGTGTGAATCCTTCATCCCCCTGATATATCTGACAAGGTGATATGGAGACCTTAATTGGGTTCATTCACATATTCAATCCGGATGGTTTAAACAATATTTTATCAAGGCTATTTACTTGAAAATGGTTCCCACTATAGAACAGTGGGGAGAGCTTTCATTCAAAGCACAAGGGATGGGGCGAGGAGCCTCCATTTGCCCAGGTCCAGTTCTCAGGTCACCTGGTGGTCAGGTCATCTAAATCAGCTCCTCCAAAACTTAGCACTGTTTCTGCTCTTCCTTACCCTCAAACCTCAGAGACATTGATAATCGATCATTGTTAATTAAGCAACTGATCCATTGGCTCAGACTCCATTTTGGCATCTTTTTCAACACACTGATTCTGGCAGCCACCTCCATTGATTGGGATTGGCACAAGATTTAACACCTATTCCTGGGAAAATCTTTCTGCTCTATGCTCAATTTCCTTATCTGTGAAATTGATGGGTTGGACTAAGTTTGTTTTCCTCCTAGTTCTTTTCTTTCCTACAAATACTCTGCTGGTTTGAACAAATCACTTCACTGTGGTTGGCCTTAATTCTTGCAACTTTAAAATGAGAAGGATATACTAAATATTAAAAACAGCAGACTTCCAGTTATATAATTCTTAATTTTATCTGAAGCCATTTAAATCAGAACTTTTCTTTGTCGATGCTAATAAAGAAGAAACTGAGACCTAGATCAATTGCTAGTTGCTGCATTGTATATTTTTTGAGTCCTCGCAAAATACTGAGTTGGGGTTTTTTAAATTTATTTTTGGGAGACAGAGAAACAGTGCAAGCAGGGGAGGGTCAGAGAGAGAGAGAGAGAGAGAGAAGTAGACACAGAATCTGATGTAAGCTCCAGGCTCTGAGCTAGCTATCAGCACAGAGTAAGATCCTGACCTGAGCCGAACCCAGTCACTTAGCCCACTGAGCCACCCAGGCGCCCCAATACTAAGTTGTTGAAAGAGTGCCACAATGAATTAAGGTGTCCATCCTAAGAGCAGAGTGTGGGAGTGCTGACATGTTTGCCAGGTGTTTGCCATTCTTCCTCTTAGATTAACCACTATTCCTGGTAGTCGTTTCTATCATTATCTGTCCAGTCCAAGAGCAGAGGAAACTGAAGCAAGTTTGAATCACATGTACTATTTTCTGGTTAAGTGTTTTTCTCTGTAAAATCAGGGGTATTTCCATTGTACTCACCAAATACAGACAAAGCATAACTGTTCTGTTATCATATTTATAGTCCATATGTGTCTACTAGTAGCAAATGCCTTTTAGTTATAAACCCTCCAGAGTATCATGAAATAGTGCATCTTTTAATGATGAGACAATAGCTCGTTACCAAAATGTGTTCTTTTTGTAATTCATGACCTGTGGTTCTCTATTCTGTGAAACAATTGCACTGACTATAGATCACAGTTCTCTGCGTGTCTGGTTAAGGAGAAAAATATAAAGTTCTGATTGGTGTTAAGGAGGGAATCTTTTGACAGAGACAATGGTTCAGTGTAGAGTAATAAAGCTTCACTTTCTTTTTGTTCACTTAAAATTTCTTTCCATTTGAATTTTCATTTACTTTAAGGAGATTATTCATCAACCATGCTCATATAAAAGATATCAATGTTCTCTTCCTTCAGCCAGACTTTTATTCTTACACAAGATAGATACTAAATGTGATTAGAATGAGTACTGCCATATTGGCTCATTAATAAATGTCTCTACAGCCCATGAGGGGTGTTTGCCCTGAAAGAGAACTTTCAGACATCTCTGCTCAAGATGCAACCCACCTGTCTGCTGCCTGACTGAACTACAATTTACATTTTGTATAATATGGACAGAAAGCAATTTTAATTTAATATATAAATGTAAAAACTCAGCTTCCACTTGCTGTAATATGGACTTCACGATTGCATTTATTTATTTATTTTATCAGCAAAGCCTGCATCCTGTGAGCTTCTGTGATGGAAATCCACTGTATGTGCTGAGTGACTCTATTAGGCTGTGGGAGAGGATGAAAATGGTTTGAGATAAATAAAAAAGCAATTACCTAGGCCTGGGAAGGAGATACTGCACATTTATTCAGGAGGCATTTAACTTACTCAGGGCTCCATTCCAAAGACTGTTGTTCCCTTTCTGGTCTCCCTAATATAATGCAAGTCAAATGGGAAGAAACACAATGATGTTTCACACTCTAGCAAGATGGAGTCAGAAATCTGAAGACTTCAGAAAGCTGCCATTAGGGAAAAGACAAAACCATGATGATGTCCCTCATTCTATTTCTAGTGTTGGCCACGGAGAGTAAAGGATTTGTGATTGTGTTGTAACTAATTGCAGTAGCTCCTGGGCAGATGGCTTGGAGCTAAGTACACTTTCAAAAAAAAAAAAAAACCTGACAATTAACAAGCTGATGGTTTAAAAGCTGAAAGCAAATTTCCTACTTCTAAGGTTTACAACCAACGTTGAAGGATAAAAAAGAGGAAGAATATATGGGTAACTTCATAATTACACTGCTTCCATTTCTCATTCTTCTGGACCCATTTCACATTTTATTCTAGCTTATTTCCATGAATTTCTTTTTTCTTCTACTTTTTAGTCCTGGATCTCTCCTTTCTCCTTCAAAGTTCATGGATTAATAGAGCTCTTTCAGTCTATTGAGCAAACACCACTTTCCATGGAGGTATCTGTTGAAGGGGGATGGGAAATACGGAGCCAACTGAATGAAGAAGACAGTGAAGTTTTCTGAGAAGGGCAGCTCGGTGGCAGCAGGGACCGTCAGAAAAATGGACAGCCTCCTACAGATCCCATAGTCATTTCCCCACTGAATTTGGAAATAAATTTATCTTTTTCTTTAAAATTTCCTTTCTTTACGATTAATCCTCCCCTGTGATTGCTGGGATTCTCACTGATTCCATTTCATCCCTTGAGAATCTTCTGTCTTCCCATCTTCCTTTCCTTGCCATCCATTCTGCTACTCTCAGGGAACAAAGATTCAATTTCTTTGCATTATACATAGGATACAATTATTTTTGCTATTAGACTTCTTACATAGGCATTGTTTCCCAACATTTTCAGTAGTATTTGCTATGTGCAGTTCTAACTTCTCTTTCTTTTTTACGATCAGTCACAATGGGGCAAAGGGTAGCAATCTCCTTCCCTTTATTTTACCGGGCATTGCTGGGAGAATCAGCTGAGAAATATGTGAAAACACACTGACCACTATAAAACTTTATAAAAATGAAAGTGATAATTTGCTTAGTTTTTCTTTATTATTTATTTTGAGAGAGAGATTGAGACAGAGAGCGAGAGAGAGAGCATGAGCTTGCCCATGAGTGGGGGAGCAACAGAGAGAGAGAATCTCAAGCAGGGTCTGCACTGTCAGCACAGAGCCCAAGGCAGGGCTCAAACTCATGAATCATGAGATTGTGACCCGAGCCAAAATCTAGAGTTGGGCACTGAATAGACTGAGCCACCAGGCACCTTTGGCTTTCTTCTTCTTTTTAATGGCTTTCCGGTAATACTTCATTATAGCTGTTCTAATATTTATAATCATATGTTGTATAGCCTATGGTTCTGTAAAAGAAAAGGGCTGCTTTGACTTGACCTCAAGGTTATCATGACATGAATGATGACAGATTATGATAAATACCACTGGATCTTGAATCCAATAAATGCCTGTAAAAATTATTTGTAATTGAAAATCTGGCAAATATTATGTCATTTGCATATTTTTTCATTTTGTTTGATATATAGCTATTTGACCAAAATAAAAGAAGAAATATACTTTTATTTCTTTCACTAATGTTAAAGCTTAGTGCAAAAGTGCTCTAAGACCCTCAAATTGATAGTACCATTGTTAGAAGAAAATAAAATTTGACGGGGGGTGGGGGGGAGAGAGAGAGAGAGGGAGGGAGAGAGAGAGAGGGAGAGAGAGAAGGGAAGGGGCAGGGTGAGAGGGAGACACAGAATCTGAAACAGGCTCCAGGCTCTGAGCTGTCAGCACAGAGCCTGATGCAGGGCTCAAACCCACGAACGTGAGATCTGACCTGAGCCAAACTCAGACGCTTAACCAGCTAAGCCACCCAGGTGCCCCTAAAAAGAATTTTTGAAATTTGATTATAATTCAGGCTTTTTATTTAGAAAAGTGATCAAAACCAAGTAAAAATATTTTGGACATAACATTTCTGAAACAAAAATATAAAAAAATATACAAATAAAAATGATAGCTAAATTTTAAGTACTAGTGGAATCCTTCTGAGAAGATACATTTAACATTTTATTTCTTAAAAATCTTGGAAGCTATCCCCTTGATAAACTTTGCAAGATTTACTAAAATGAAAATTTGCCAACTCTCACTCTGTCAAATGTACAAGAACTTCCCAAGACCTTTCTCTTCAATCCCAGATGTTATGTTTAAATTTTAATCTGGAAAATATGACTTAGCTTCAAAGATCAGATAAGCTTTATATCTAGTTCTTTATGGTGTGACCAGGGATTATATAGTTTATGTTTTATAGGCATAACTAATTGTATAATTTCAAAGCCATGAAGTGCATTAAAAATGGTAAATCAAGGCTTACTTGCATGTAAAGAACAGGATAGAGTTAAATCAGATTTTATGAATCCTTCAATGCCTAAACCACTACCGTTAAGAACTTTAGACACTATACAGCAGGGGCCCAGTACAGGACCCTGTGTGATACCCAATCTGTAATCCAGACTTAGAGTGCTTTTACATTTTTAAATAGTTGAAGCAAAATTATAAGAAGAATATTTTATGAAACCTATTAAATGAAATTCAAATTTTAATGTCCATAAATAAAACTTTATTGGAGCACAGCTAGCTCCTTCACTTCTGTCTTATCTGTGGCTCTCTTTTAGTATTACAATAGAGTTCAGTGGTTGCAAAGTCAAAAAGTCTAATATATTTACTACTTCTCCCTTCACAGAAAAACTTGCCAATCTTTTCTATAAACACAAAAGGTCATCATCAAAGACTACATCAAAATTATACATGACTTGAGTATGTACTACACCCATACATATATAATTATGCTATGTAAATGAAGCTACATACTTAATGCTATAAGGATGATGCATATTTAGTGTGCTCACTTTTTGGCACTAAAACCTTGTCTGTAAGATTTCATTATATATCCACCTGATGTGTTTAGGTAAGATTCACGCATTACCTGTGTGACGAGAAAAATCACCAGACTTCTCCAAAGATTTTAATTCTTTATTCTAAAAATTTTAATGTTTTATTTATTCCTGAGAGAGAGAGAGAGAGAGAGAGAGAGAGATAAGCAGAGGGGGAATAGAGAGGGAGACACAGAATCCGAAGAAGGCTCCAGGGTCTGAGCTATCAGCACAGAGCCCGATGCAGGGTTCAAACCTATGAACCATGAGATCATGACTTGAGCTGAAGTCTGACGCTCAACCAAGGGAGCCACTCAGGAGCCCCCTATTATAGCAGATTTCTAATTTTAATGTTTTAATTTTTTTCACTAATGATATGTTATAAAAATAAAAAATGAATTAGGTCTCAATTTTTTTTCTTAGTATCTAACAAATATTTTCCTGCTACTGCCATTTATTCTAGTTACAAATATGTTTATGCTTGTATGCCTTCCTCACTGATGAGAATAATGGCTATCAAAAATTCTCTTTCAGCATCTTGGCCTATAGTTATTCAAAACTCTAATTCTAGATATATAGTCCACATCAACCCTTAGAAAGATTTTTCTATTTTCATCCATAAATTTAACTTATACAGGATTTTTTAAAATGTAAAAACTGTATTCAATTCATTTGGCCTTAGAACTTTCTGAGAATATGAAAATTCGTCCATCTTCCCTCATTGTGTATCTCTGGTCTATGTTCATTGCTCTGTGGAGGAGAGGAGTTGGTAGTCTATTACATTTATCAGTAACAAGTTCTCAGACTGAATATGAAATTTAAGAATGTTATAGAACTTAATTTGCCAATTAACATTTTAACAGGATACAGGTAGCTCAGACTTACTTATTTAATTACTTTATGACAATGGTACAGCCAAAATTGTCCATAATGAGCTATGACTTTTCTTATGACAGTGATTTTCAATGAGCAACACAAATATATAAATATTTTATATATACAAATATATAAATAAAAATTATGAGTGAATAAATATATATGTTGATAAATCAGAAATGTACTTGTACTTTTTCCTTATATCTTTTATAAAGAATCTAATTAAATCTCATTTAAAAAATCACAAAAATAATTGCTTAAAAACTATGAATCTTTAGGCTATGCAATAAATGTTTTAACTTTAATTGAAGGAAAAAAGGGACGATGTTCAATTCTTTATTGTATGTATACTAAAGATTATGTTTGATCCCCCACTGAGTCTGTGGGACACATAGAGCAGTGTACCTGAGTGGAAGCAGCCATGCTAAGGCTTACCTGGAAAGAGCATTTTACTTTAAACTTTTAATCTCCTAGTCAGTGGTAGAATGCTCCAATACCACAAGCAAGATGATTTTTTCTCAAAGATGCACAAGAGGGATTTGTTACATTGACACCACTTTTGCTCATATTCCTAGTAAGAGACCAGTACTTCAAGGTTTACTATGTGCTAAATTGTGTAACTACAGCATTTTATTTTATCCTAAAATAAGCTTATGGGGTAGATGTGTAAGCATCAATTTAGAGATGAAGTTCCTCATGTTAGAAAGGTTAACTAATTTTGCCTAGAATCACACAGTTAGCAGATGGCATGGAAGGGCTCTTTGATTACAAAGACACATATTTTAAATACTATACTTTTGTATATGTACATTTTCTCCTAAGGGTTTTGCTGAAGATTAAATCTTCCTTTCTCCCATGCATTTAATTATTATTTTAGGTAGGAATTGTCAGAAATGTATCATGACTCTAGAAAACACTGTGTGCTTGATGTTTCAATCATTATTTGGTTAGTAATCTATGGGCAAGCCAGGATAATAACAATGCCAATAATAATAATATTAGCAGTGACAACAACAACAACTTCCGATTGCATGCTAACTTCATTTTATCCATACTGTGAGTCTATGTTCTTTCCTGCCTGCAGCATGATCCTGGATTTCTCTAAGTCTGAGGACTCATGTTGCATCTGATTCCTATAAAGAATAAGTGGAAATATTAAAATTTGGGTATCTACCAGGACAGCTATAGGGTTCAGGGCCACCTGAGAGGTTCCGTTGATTGTCTGACTCTTGACCTCAGCTCAGGTCATGATCTCATGGTTTGTGGGTCTGAGTCCTTAATCATGCTCTGCGCTCACATCTTGGAGCCCACATGGGATTCTCCCTCTCCCTCCCTCTCTCTCCCTCCTCCCACCTCTCTCTCTCTCTAAATATTAGAAAGGTACCTACAAAGAATGGCTAAGAATCAGCTTTTAATATCCTAAAGAATTAAATATATCTCAATGATACCTTTATGTTCCAGAGTTAAATTTCAGGTCATTTGGTGCGTAGGGACAGGGTTTGGCAGGCTGGTGTTTGTTGGTTTGGATTACCTCGCTAACTTACTGTGTTAGAGCTGAGAGCATAGCCTGTTCTGGCTCTTGGAGTTGTTTACCAATGCCGTCTGTCCATGTGCACTTATTTTCACATTATATTGATGGATGATCTTGATTAGAAGCGGAGTTGGGTCTCGACAGATTTTATTCCTTGGGGAAACCATACTCTTGTCTGACTTCACTACATTAAGTTTTTAAATAAACTATTATTAAAAAAGTAAATAAAATTTTAAAAAAGGTAGCTACCTACAATTTCAATGCATTACTGTGTTCAGAAAAAGTATTTCTTTTGAAGATTTTGATTTAATTGTAAGAGGCCTGCTAATTATGGGTGGAGAATCAAATAGATACAAGAGACAGCTCTTAAATTAGCATCTAACTAGTATTTCCTTCACTGTGAGACAGATCTCTGGGGATCATGAACTGAAATATCAAAATGCTTGTCAAGAGCTTAATAATCACACCTGAGCCAGATGCGCTTCTATAAATCTGGAATAATTCGAACAATTCTTTATGTTAAATCTACAGATTCTTTTCCTGTCATCCCTAATTTTTTAAAATCTCCTCATCCTCCTCCTTTTCCTCCTCCTTACATCAGGATAAATAATAGCAATACAGCTTGATTTGCATATATAAATTTAATAAGACAATTTTTTTATATTTATTCTAGTTTAAGCAAACCAGTGCATGTAAAGTCAATCAACTGCTTTTATGCAAAAACTTTAAAAAGGAACATTGTTGGTCATAACTTTCCCAATATAATTAAAAAAAATTGTGCCTGGGTTAATTGTTTCATCTCTTTCTATCTGTTTTTATTATTATAATCCAAGTATGTTTCTTTTCTGGTTTCCTCCTTATGAAAATAGCTGTGGTGGATTGCACCCATACAACTGATCCTTTGGGATCAGGTGGAAGTCATTGTGAGCAGTCCCAGGGACCACGTTTCTAAATAAATACAGCTGCTTCTTCCATTGCAAATTTTCCCAGAAGTTCATCAATAACTTTCCTTTTTAGGTGCACATCCTCCAAATACATAAACACATTCTGCTTTTTCAGGTATTTGGACATGCTCAGACATATCTTTGACTCAACTTAGAAAATATCTTGGATTCTCTACTAAACAGGTTATTGATGAGAATTAATCAAAGCATGCATTGTTTATTGATTTTTAAGAAACCTATTCAGTAGATTATCAAGACAATTAATTTATTTTTAGTACTTGGGAACCTTGAAGATAAATGAGCTTTATAACATGGTTTCTTACAAGAAAAAGAAGTAAGTACATGCATGTATCAGTTCTGTTTACATGAGCACCATTTTGAAAAAATATTGTTGTGATGAAGCAAATGAAGATATGAAGATATGCTTGATATATTATTTGTTCTATGTGATAGATATTCTTAATGTCTTTAACATATATTACTAAAAAGACAAGCATCAGTTGAGGTCATAACTCCTCGGATAAGAATGCCAAATTTCAAAGCTTGGATGTGCCATGAGATTTACTTTTCTAAGCTTCTGTCTTCTCAGGATTCATTTCTTGAGTAGACAAAATAATGCGCCCCATTATTTTATAGCATATAAACATGTGCCCCAATGTTTATAGCAATACTATCAACAATAGCTGAATTATGAAAAGAGTCAGAATGTCCATCGACAAATGGATAAAGAAGATATAGTTTATTATTCAGAGATAGAAAAGAGTGAAATCTTGCCATTTGCGACAATGTGGATAGAACTGGAGAGTGTATTATGGTAAGCGAAGTAAGTCAGAAAGATAAATATCATAAGATTTCACTCATTGTGGAATTTAAGAAAGAAAACAAATGAACATGGGGAAGGGAAGGAAAAGTATCATAAAAACAGAGGGAGGCAAATCATAAGAGGCTCTTAAATACAGAAAACAAACTGAGGGTTCCTGGAGGGGTGCTGTTTGGGGAGACTGGCTAAATGGGTGACGGACTAAATGGGTGATGAGCATTACGATGGCACTTGCTGGGATGAGCACTGAGTGTTATATGTAAGCCACGAATCACTAAATTCTACTCCTGAATCATTATTGCACTATATCTTAACTAACTTGGATTTCAATAAAAATTTTTAAAAAATAAACTACGTATTTGTATAAAAGGTCTATTTAAATAAAACACCTGCAATTTTGAGAAGAAAAAATGATGAAATGAGATAAACTATATGAATGCTTGTAAAAGCACCAAATGACATCTCTACTTGTCCGGTATGCATCTGACCATTTACCATCACATCTTACATAATCTGGATTCTAACTTTGAAATGTATTACTGGCCCTCGGTAAGCATATGGTCTAGTGGTCATATGTGTCTGCATTTATTGACAACCCAAGCCAAGATATGGTAAAATGAATGGGCTGCTAAATGTGTTGGTATTGAAGAGAAAAAGCACTGAAGCGTTTTTCACTCTGCAACTATTGTTTCCAAAAAGTATACTGTAAAATCCAAAAGATAACTCTTGAGGTTAATATAGAGATCAGACTGAAAATAGATAGAAGACTCTGAAGTGGGGTATAGCTTATCGGAGGCCGTTTAAAAATTTCCCCCATTTCACTGCTCTCAATTTGGCAGCCCAGCTCATCTGACTTGTTCACAGGTTCTTCATATGAGAAAAGTCCTCAATGCTGATTGCGAATCACGTGGGCTGCTGCTACCCTTGTGTGATTTCGTTTTCTGCCACTTCTTGCTGGGGGCTGATGTAGCAGGATGTAGCTTCATCACGTGGAACTGCCTCTTTTAAAAAGTGTGATGTACATCACCTACGGGCAGGTATCTCAGCTGGTTCAGTGAAAAAGCAAAGCAGTTTCATTTCCCGGCCTGAGGCCTCAGCTCCACAGAAAGGCCCTAGACGCTCCCCTTTTAAGGCTCCAAGATAACTTCACAAGCACCAGATGGTTCTGGTAAGTCCGGGATGTATCGGAGGCTTCCTGTTCAAGAGCAGCAGCCTGGCAGGAAGATCTAGCCTTGCCTAGAGAGTTTTCTTTTTAAAAATTTTTTAAATGTTTATTTATTTTTGAGAGAGAGACAGAGCATGAGTGAGGGAGGGTCAGAGAAAGGGAGACAGAATCCGAAGCAGGCTCCAGGCCCTGAGCTGTCAGCCCAGAGCATGACACAGGACTAGAACTCACAAACAGTGAGATCATGGCCTGAGCCAAAGTCGGACACTTAACCGACTGAGCCACCCAGGTGCCCCTAAAGAGTTCTCATGACAACAGAAAGAAGGGGGGCTGTGGTGATGATAGATGCTAGCTTCTGCATGAAGGAAGCCTCCTATCTCTCTGTGTTTATGATTAATGAAAAATACTAATACTAAATACTTCTGGAAGGAAATTCTGTTCCATTACCTTGAGCCTAGAGGGTTCTGTTTCCCTAAGAAATGACAGGGATTTGGGAAAGTCAGAGGTCACTGGTGAAGATGTGGGTTGACTACCCAAACTGGGGTCAGAGAATGGGGATTATTTTCAAGAGTTAATGTAAGTGCAACTGGGCAGATATTTCATAATCAGTCATTTGAACCATTCTCAGAAAAATATAGCATAAATTATATAAAATTCCCTGAAGCATCAAAATATTTTGCATGCTTGAAATCCTGCAGATGGTACTCACAAGTAAAAATACATTGTTTTATTTGCAAAATATCATAGAGCACATTAGTAATTTGTTGTGGATGGCATATGTGTCCCATTGCAGGGAAAATGATGAAGTAATCACTTTTTGGGTGTGGAGTCAAATGGGGCATGGTTGTTTATTTATTTTTAATAATCCATGGGGATAGAAAAATAGGGTTTATTTTTAACCATCCTGGAAGGACATTTAGGATTGCATTTAGATTATATTCTTTTTACTTAAGATCCAAGATCAAGGTAATTTTCCAGGATAATTTGATAATATACTAAAAACCAAAAGTCTTTAGAAGAATAATCTAATTAGTTGAATGTCTGAATACTTTTTTTTCTGGCATACTTGGGGAATTTTCTGCTTTATGGCATGATATTCTTGCTGCCTGTTTCACTCATCAGCACTATGTCACTTCATCAGTTTTGCTCAAGATAAAAGCTTTCTCATGATCTCCCACTCTTTTTAATTCTCCTGTGGGTACAAAATGTGGCTTCCTTCAAACATGATTTTAGCAGGTCTTACTCAATCAAAGGAATTCCTCCTCCTTCTGACCCTCCACGTTCTGTTTTTTTCTGTCCCAGCAATGTCAGCCCTAAGCCCTTTCAGTTACGTTTTTTCTTTCATCTCTGCTTTGGTGTTCAGCAGAGTAATGATCTAGGTGACTTGTTTAAAAATAGTTTTCCAAGCTGTATCTTCAAACTACAAATCAGAACCCCTTGACATGGAGTCCAAAAAATCTGTAAACTCCCTTGGTAACTCTTATATATTTTGTTTTGAAGACTCCTATATCCCATATCTATATGATCCATTAATACTGCTCTCAAGAGCCCAATTACCTGAAATGAATTTATTTTATAAAAACTCCACTGAAGTGTTAACAAATTATTTAGTGTAGTTTCAAGAGCTTAATATCTGAAATGAGTTTCAAGAGAACAAAGTGTATTTTCTATTAACATCACTTACTAGTTCCTTGAACACTTCAGTAGGGTCTGACTTCTTACCTTTAAGTATGGATCCACTTTGTGAAAATTTAGTATTAGAGAAGACCTTGAGAGCAATTTTAGTTATAAATGGTCCTAGATACCAAGGCTGTGATAATACCTCTTTCTGCTGTGCTTTCTGTACAGGTGTAAAGATTGGAAATTTGGTGATGATGTGAGTGAGAACAAAGTGTTGTTAAATTGAGAAACTAAGTATCTTGCATGATGGGGGTGATGTGTATTATAATTTCTTTAACAGTAATTTCCAATTAAAAATAGGAAACTAATTTCCATGCCTTGCTACATAATTTCTGTAACACTGGTGTTTAGTTTTCCTCAAATACAAGTAGATTAACAGCTTGCTAATCTTTTTTCCTCCTTTTTGCTGGTGCTGACAAGCGTCAGACTGTAGCTTTGGCTTCACCCCACACCGCCTAAATGAGATGCCCCGCCCCCACGGAGGTGGAGCTGAAAGTAGTTCTAGAGTTGGCACTCTGGTAAATTAATTGCAACTGTCTGCTAACCATTGCCAGGTTTGAGTAGCCAGTCCAGGCCTTAAGATTGGCTTTTATGACTTGCTTTGTCTTTAAGAGTCTAGATTTTCTTTCATATAATTGACTTCATGTCTTCTTGCTAAGAACTTTCTACCAAGCCTTTATAGCTTTTTTTTCTTTTACCTTAATGTTTATTATATTGGCCTGAATCAATCCAACATGTCAAAGAAAACAGGCTTACTATGAATATCACCACTGACTGAAGTACCCTGTTACTAGGGCCCGTCAGTCATATGAGAAGTTTTTGGGTATTGAAGAGAGCCCTATTTTTAACTTAAATTCATTCTCTTATCTCACAAACACTCATGAAATTCTGTAATTTGCCCTGAGGGGCACAGTCTTTAGGTCAGAAAGTCTATCTCCTTTTTGGTTCTTGGCTCCACATCTTTGGCCTGGGTTCACCACTGTGCTTTCTGGTGGAGAAGATCTTTCAAGCAAGGACACAAAAGGTTTTTGATTTTATAATACATCTTTATTTTTTCCTTGAATAAGCTGAAATATGGTCTATAGAGTTCTCAGGATTACCATTTATATCTATCTATGGGAATAGATAATATTTTAATAGTTCAGTGAAAACTATAATTACATGTAACTATATTAAAATATTTTTTGAGTTATAACACCTACATTAAAGATTTTCTGTGCTAACAAGCCTGGTTTCCTTTAAGTTCTTCTTCTTTCCTTAAATGTGTAGATTAAAATCTCACAAATTCTGATTTTTTTAAAAAATGTTGTATAATATAGACGCAATCTTCCAGAAGAAGTCTTGAGTATTCTAAAAATAACATATTTTCCTATTGTATTTTGGATAAATTCTAGTTACTGAGATTTATTTGTATAATAGTTTGTATAGCACTCAATATTAAACAGATAAAGCTATCAATACAACATATGATTTTAGTAACTTGTAGTAATTATGAAGGATCCATTTCATTTATTCTCACCTATTCCTTCCCAATACCATGTAATTTCAGTACTGCTGCTTTTTCATTCATCTTACAAATATGAACTTAATATTTTCTAGGCAGTTAGCTAGATATTAAGACTATAAAAGTAGAAATCTGTGGTCCTTCCATTAAGAACATAGATTTTTATTGACAAAATTCAAAATCTGTAAAGGATCAAATGAACATGGTTAAAATGAAGCATAAGGCACTAGAACACTCCTATTTAAAGTCATCCAAACAGGTTTTTCTTTCTCTAACCATGCAATACTGATCCCACTTGGATCTCAAGCCCACACTCTGAGTTTAGCTGCCATGATCTAACAATGAGATCACTGTCACAAACCTGGCTAAATTCCATCAACCCGTTTCCTCAAACATCATCCATTTGCCTCTACCTTTATTTATAATTCTGCTCTTATTTAATGTTATTAAATCAGTAATTGCTTATATTTTGCTCATATATTTTATATATATAGCATATATAAGCATTCACACACATGTGTATGGTTATATATACACATATATATTTTTGAAAGATCAATAAAAACTTGTGTATTGTTACTTTATAGAGTCAAATCTATGCAAGGTATATCCTGCCAAAGTATGTGGGAAGAGAAATAATCATCATTTACTGAGGGCTCATTTCCCAAATATGGAATGCATGCAGGCATAACACTTACAGAACCATATAAGATATTAGAGTCGTTATTTTAATTACTTTTGCATAAGTAAACCAAGTTTTCAGAGAGTGTAAGTAATTTTGCCAAGGTCATTCACCTTCTTTAGCATTGGAGTGAAAGCCTAATTTGAGGAAACAGATATAAAGTGTACTTTAGCATTTACGGTTAAAAAAAAAAGTGATACACCGGCACCTTTTTCTATCAACTGAGAAAATTCCTAAGTGTAACAACTATTTATAAACTCTGGAACCATGTCCCTAAGAGATACTAAGTTTCGCTTCTTGTCCACAGACAATTTTGACCTGAATTATTGTCAGTTTTCTCTAGCAAAGAAAATGGTAAACATTTTCTGTAAATGGTTAGAGGAAAAAAAAATAGGCTTTACAAGCCATAAGGTTTCTGTTCCAACAATTTAAATCTTCTGTTCTAGTAAAAAACATTCATAGATACTGTGTAACCGTGGCTGTGTTCCAATAAAAGTTGATTTAAAAATACAGGCTTTAGACAACATTTGGGCCACTAGCTAGGTTGCTAACCCTAGCTTGCATTTTAGACTGGTAATCCCTGAACAATGCATATACTATTATTTAAACATTTCATGCACATACTCCAACAGATGATTTTACTTATATATAGGGCTCCACAAGAACTATTCTTTTAATACATTTTGTTCAGTATGAAACCTGCATAAAAACATAGACTGAAGACTAAGTAAAATATGTACATAGAAAGTCAATTCTACTTCACACATGTATAATGTCCTACCTACCACCTAGTGTAGTAGGACTGCCACTGAAGATTGGTGCCCTAGATACAGCGAGTAAAACAAATATGTGTATAATATACATATGATATACAGACCCATGCTATATACCTCTATATTAGATCTATTTAATAGTTAGGTTTAGTTCATATTTTACTTAAACATACGGTTTCCTTCCCAACAGCATATAATTCATATAATATGAATTATAACAACCATACTACTTTACAACCTTACTACTTTTAGAATTTGTACTGATGCCTGGTCTCCCTTCTTGGCTCTTAAATCCTTCTTTCTTCTCTTCCTAGTACCCTGCCCCTCCTTCATCTCACCTTTCTTTGTTGCTTTCCTTCCTTTAAATTATCCTGAGTTATCAGCTTTTGTTAATAGTTGTCAGTCTTTGCATGGACTCAATTCCCCTTTTCACTTGGGAAAGGAATAATCCTCAGGTGTCTTTGTACAGAGAACCTACTGGATTCTTGCTTCTTTGGTTCCATACAAAAAGAAAAGTGCTCTACTTCGGTTGATTTTAGGCCTCAAGTTTTGTGTTTTGAGTTGCTGCCACTTAAAATTACTCCAAGCAGACAATCATACTTGTGTTGGTTCAAAAGAAATAACAGAGTATATAAAAGCCTTCTAACTCAAAATTCTTCTAAGCATACATTCTCTCAATATTCTGCTTTATTTTCATTCATGATTTAAAATATACATGAGTACATAAATATGTATATATGTATCTAAAATATCTTTCCTTAGCTATTTTAGAGGAAAAAGACAAGCAAAAATTTTCCAATATTAAAAATTTATAGACTTTCATATTAAATATTAATTTCAATTCCTTGTCCAAGCAAATACAAAAAAATGAATTATTACATGAGTATTTACATGCAATTTCCAACATATTTAAGAAATTAAACTGTTAAAAGAAAAATGCAACATATCTCTGTTTAGATTTTATAAATATGGTGGAAATACTTGTTAGCGCCCAACCTAAGATACAGGCATGTCCTTATGGCAAATATATACTGAGTATGTATATGTATTTGTGTGTAGACTCAGAAGCTGTGAGCTGTCCCAGATAGAGAAAACACTCAGTTACGTTTCATGAAAATCAGATTCTACTATTTTGTCCACCAAAATTGTATGTGACCTTAAGTAAATATTGTCTCCCAATCAGTACCATGTTCTTCATTTTGAAAGTAAGGAAAAATTCTTCTGTACTCCTTAAGGTCTTCCAAGTGGACTAAGAATGAAAGGAGACCAATTAGTAGGAGAAATAAATGATGTCTTATAATGTGTACATGGAGGCCTAATGACCAGGGCAGGCGGTTTTTATACTTTTTAGACAAAGAGGCAAGAAATTTGTCAGAAGTTGGCAAGACAAAACTTAACTGTGGGAGCTTCAAATAGTAAGAAATTCTAAAGAGAATTTGGGCTGGGGCAGTAAATTAGTAAAAAGTAACAAAAAATTTTATGTAGCCTTCTGGGCTCTAAATTTCCCAAATCTGGTGATAAGGAGGTTTGGTATCCTTCTGGTATAGGGAAGGTGCTTTTCCCATGGAGGATTCATTTCCTACGTTCAGAGAAGAGGGTCTGAGTATCCTTCTTAGATAGGACAACATGTCTTAAGTAACGTTAAAACATTTAAATTTAAATTTAAATTTTACTTAAGTTTTTTCTTTGAGAGAGAACGTGTGAGCTGGGGAGGGGCACAGAGAGGAGACAGGATCCAAAACGGGCTCTGTGCTGACAGAAGAGAGACAGACAGAGGCCTCAAGCTCACAAACTGTGATATCACGACCTGAGCCAAAATTGAACGCATAACTGACTGAGCCACCCGGGTAATTCTTTTCTGTAAATATTTATTTTGACAGGTACCTGGGTGATTCAGTCAGTTAAGTATCTGACTTCAATCAGGTCATGATCTCACAGTGCAGGGGTTCGAGCCCCACATTGGGCTCTGTGCTGACAGCTCAGAGCCTGGAGCCTGCTTCAGATTCTGTATTTCCTTCTCTCTCTGCCCCTCCCTGCTGGAGCTCTGTGTGTGTGTGTCTCTCTCAATAATAAATAAACCTTTTTTTTAAAAAAGTATATGTTTATTTTAAGAGAGAGTACGAGTGCATGAGCTTGAGCAGGAGAGGGCAGGGAGAGAGGGAGAGACGGAGAATCCCATGCAGGCTCTAAGCGGTCAGAGCATTCAGCACAGAGACCATTGCAGTGCTGGATTCCACCAACTGTGAGGTCAAGACCTGAGCTGAAATTGAGTCAGATGTTCAACTGACGGAGCCACGCAGGTGCCCCTTAGGTGACTTTTATTTAAAATAATCAATATTCCAAAATGGTATACTTTAAGACAGTCTGCCTTTGGCCCCTACAATTTATAGAGTTGGGAGCATGGAGCAAATGCTCTCTGAGGGCCATTCCATCACGGAATCCATGATATAACCTATATTCTAAAAACAGCAGCATTATATAAAGACGATACTAGGTAAAATTGATTGAGCACCTCCTTTGTTCCAAGAATTGGGATATATTTATTTTCATAAATTGTCTCATTCACTGTTTATTTTAATTGAGTTATGTAGTCATTTTTGCTCATTTTAACATCAGGAATTAAAGATGTAGAGGTAAAGATTCACTAACACAAGTTTTGTAATTAGTAGGAAAAATAACTAATAATTAAACCCCAGGATCTGTGATAAGTCTACTGTGTTTCAACTCTTCTTAGAAAACTTGAAAACACACACACGCGCACACACACACACACACACACACACACACACACGATGCATCATAATCATTGTGGTTGAATCCACCCCTACCTCTCCTACCTACCTCTGAGTAGGATTCTTGAGATGCCAAATAATTTGGATGTTTTGCTTATAAACATTAGAGAATCTTTTGAAGTACACATAGTTGAAATGAAACAAGGAAAACAAAAACAGAAGTACTTTCTGGTATACTGAGATACCTTCTCTAAACCTGCCTGCAGAGTGAGGCACTTTGATAAGCTCCGTGGTCCTTCATTCACTGTTACTAATAGCTTTTTGTCCTTTATTCAAGATCAGTGCAGGTACCAGGACCTGCTGAATTTCAGTTTATGTCCTTTTATTTCTCACAAAACTGAAGAAATGTAACTTAAAAAACAAACAAAAGACCATTTTTACTTTCCACTGTACGTATATCCCCTCATCCTTCTTTCCAACTCACAATATTTTTTCCTAATACTCACAATCTCATATTCTTACTTTTTGGCTCCCCACTCCAGGGAGGTGAGTTAACATACGATGCAGGAATAGGCACAACATTATCAGGTGAATGCATTACGTATCTACTTCTTTGTTGTTTTATATCCTCAGAAAATTGAGCTTACAGATTAGATGATATTATGATTAGGAAAAATCACAAAAAAATAAAAATTTTAAGCTTTATATGAGGGGCACAGAATATATTAAAGTATGTACTGGAAGAGTATAAAATTACAGAAAATCGGGGCGCCTTGGTGGCTCAGTCGGTTAAGCGTCCGGCTTTAGTTCAGGTCATGATCACATGGTTCGTGTGTTTGGGCCCCACATCGGGCTCTGTGCTGACAGCTAGCTCAGAGCCTGGAGCCTGCTTCAGATTCTGTCTCCCTCTCTCTTGGACCCTCCCCTGCTCACGCTGTCTCTCTCTGTCTCTCAAAACTAAAAAATAGCAAGAAGAATAAAAAGCACAAAAAATACAGAAAATTAAAGTTAGAAATTAATGAAGTTCAGCTACAAAATTGTATCAGCCTGAGTCAGCCATTAGTAATTGGATATGTAGATATTCACAATTTTCTAGAAGTATTATACAAATATTCTTCCTATGTTTTTATAGGTGTATGTTTACAGCTACGGCTACATATCAGCATATGTCTAAACACATAATAGGTTTCTGGACTGCCCACAACAGAAAGAATCATATTGAACGAATTGGAGATCTAGGGTTCAGAAAAATGGCAATAATGGTGGGGAACAGCGAATACCACCAAAGCCCCAGTAGTCTGGTTAGGATGTTGCATTGATATCACAGTCCCTTTCCTTGTGTCACAGACACTGCAGGACCTTTCACATTTTCACATCTGCCTTAACTGATTTTCCAGTGAAACTGGATCATTGCTTTACTTCATCACAATTCAAAAACTTGAGTTGGAGATTGAAGACATAGGCTCTCCTGTGTCCTCAGCTGTGTTACCCCTTTGCCTTGGAAACCTATGGAACATTGAACCTATTTCTCACCAGGACTCACACAATATGAAGATTTTTCTAAAAGGAAAAGGAAATCTCAGAAGATGGATATCCACTAATGTCCACCATGTTGTAGTACTTTACCATACATCAGTGACATCTACTGTTCTAAACACTGCTCCTGAGTTTAGATATTTTAACTATCAGTAATTTAAAAGTTTCCGCCAGAAAGAAATGGCTCAGATTTTCATCACTCACTTAGTATTAAGTACAGTATTGCTGAGTGGTATTTGTTTAGTTTGTCATGTGTCAATCCATCTTATTATAAATTGTGAACTACATTGAAACCCTTCACCCACACATGTAATGTACAAAAATGAGATAAAAATGGAAGAAAGTAAAAACAAGTTAGCATTTAATCTTATACACAAAATATAGGGAAAAGAACACTATTACAGACCTCATTTCTGCAATGGTTATGAGGATATAATTGTTATCAATTCTTCACCCACTAGCTATTCATATTTTATCTGCAGGTAGGACTACACATTTGAGGCGTTTTAGCAATTTATATGGTCCAAATACTCCATCCTGAAATAAGTTTTATAATTATCATAGTTTTCCATTAGTTTTTCTACCTCAACATAATAACAGTTTTCTATTTTACTTAATCATTTCTTATGTGGCGTTCTCTGTGGTATCAGTTACTGTCTTGTATCTTATATATATTAAGTCACTTAATTTTAATAACAGTCCTAGAATATAGATAAGATTTCTCCCCTTATAGTTGAGGAAATTAGATTTACCAAAGTTTACATGACTTGCCTAAGTTCACACAGCTAGTAAATATTAGAACCAGAATGTTAATGTAGGCAGTCTATGCTGTGTGTGAAAAGACAGCCCATAGTATCATCAGTGTTTTATCCATATTAGTCTCTACTCTTGAAGAGGACCAAGAGAACTTCCTTTTAATAGGTTAAATCATATGTATACTTTTTATTTTTGGAATTGATGAATGAAAACATGGTTGTGTTTAAAGTCAAATCCTCTCTCTGTTGCTTCCTAGCTGTGTGGTCGAGGTCTCTGTATTTATGCCTCATGGTCATTCCAATGGCAATAATGGAACTCTATTTCAAAGAATTTTGTTAAGTTATGTTTTTTAATGTTTGTTTATTTTGAGAGAACAGGGGAGTGGCAAAGAGGGACACACACACACACACACACACACACACACACACACACAGAGAGAGAGAGAGAGAGAGAGAGAGAGAGAGAGAGAGAGAGAATCCCAAGCAGTTTCTGTGCCAGCCACCAGCACAGAGCATGATAGCATGATGTAGGGCTCGAACTTAAGGACTGTGAGATCATGACCTGAGCTGAAACCAATAATCAGAGGCTTAACTAACTGAGCCACACAGGTGCCCCCTGTTAAGTCATTGAATAATGACTTTAAAATGATTTAAAAAGCCTCTGTTTACTAATATCAGTAATTTTTACACCTAAAAAGAAAGCATACTACATGTAGTTTGGGTAGCATTTTCTTCAGCTTCTCTGATTCTAAATATCAAACATGACCATCTTTGCATAGCTGTATATCTAAGAAATATTCAGAGAAGTTCCAAAGCCTCCTAAATGCAATTGTTGTTCTGGCACAGGGAGGCTATGAATTGGCTAGAAGGAAATCCACACTTACGTGTGAGCAGTTCCCTACCCAAGCCTTCTCCAGGGCCACATCTACATATACCACTCAAAAAATAAAATCAAATTACATTTGGGATTTAGCTGGTACAAAAAAAAACAAAAATAAAAACAAAACCATGACAGAAGGCAGACCCACTGTCTCTAACAGCAGTATATATGTGCAGCAGCAGCAGTTGATTATTAGGCCTAAGTCCTTAACCCAGGGGTAGAATCATCTAGACTCTGCCAGGCGCAGTTCTTGTTGAGCCCCAGTCTCAGCTCGCATGGCGTGTCCTCACTCTTCTGGAGGAATTTCCAGTGTGTAAGCCTTTAAAAAAAATCATTACAGAGATCGGATTCCTGCTGATCCTCCAGCCAAAATCAGCACCAGTGCACATATTGATCCGTGGTGGAGAACACATAAGGGGCGAGGAGAGGCAGAGCCAGGGACCAGGTGTCCCTCACCGGTACTCTGCCTCCAGCATTGCAAAGCCCCAGAAAGCTCTTTTGACTGGTATATAGAGCTGCACATAACGAATGTAGGTGACCCATCCAGGAGCGTTCTGGCAGTATCTTAGGATTGTGATGAAAAAATTAGGTAATAAGTGGTGGTGAAGAGCTTTCCAGGTAAATGAATATGCAATAATAAATCTTTGTCAGTTATTACAAACAAATAACTAAAAGTCACAAATACCAGCTATTTGCGTGGGCATCTCTGGAATAATAATATTTGTAGTTTTTGTCTTAAGTACCATCACAATCACAATGTCATCTCCCCAAATGGTCTTTCTCCTTTCCTTCCTCCCTATCTGCCAGTCTACATATATATTTTTTCCTGATAATATCAACATTACACACATGACTAAATGATATTCTTAAAAATCTCTGTATTTAAGGGGGATAATAGACTGTGTAAGACTTGTGTTCTCTGTCCTGCTGCACCGTCTTATGCCTAAGGATGTGAAACACCTGGCTTAAAAGCTCACCTAACAAGAGGACTGAGCTCTTTTACCAAACTTAGAGAGGGCTGTTTGTCGGCAGCTGTGTCATATTTCCAGAGGGCTATGGAACAAGGCAAACAATCTACCACAGTACTGGGCATCCCCCCATTTAAAGATCCATTTCTATGGGTCTACATGACACGAAATGTTGGTGTGGGTCTCCATTAAAAACCTATATTAAACTTTTGCCATTCACCACCTTGGTGAGACTCAGAGGGCAGCTACGTGAAATTAACAATTAGGGGGAGATGAGACAAATGCAGTTCCAAGACAAGTCAACAAATAGGATGTTGTGAGGGATTCAGAGTTAAATAAATGTTAAGTGTTTTCCCCAAGGTCCCAGTTCCTGGGATCAAGCCCCATGGGCTGGCAGCAGGGAGCTTGCTTGGGAATCCCTTTCTCCCTCTCTCTCTTCCTCTCCTATACTCGCTCTCTCTCTCTCTCTCTCTCTCTCTCAAAAATAAACAAATAAATATTAAAAAAGAATTAAACTGAAAAAGGTCCCATAGAAGATCAAAATCTTAATTCTTACCCAAAGTGCTCATGATTCTTGAAGAATTGTAGATTACCCTTCATAATGATTATGTTAAC